>NC_061118.1:42647214-42943033 GCF_002878395.1 Capsicum annuum | reverse complement strand
CCCCTTTTTTTAAAAATCTCTAACATGATAGGGTATTTATAATACTCCTATCCTACTCCTACTAAACTAATAAAATAAATAACCAAATCCTAATATACTAATGAAATCCTTGACCCAATTGTACTAGGGTAAGGTTACAAAATTATAATCCAAATAGAATGATGAAACACATAACCTAATTGCACTAGGTTAATGTATTATGGCAAAAATCCAGCTTTGTGTCTGTAAGTCCCAAAGTCTTCAGAAATGCTGTTTTAGCCCGGGACAGATTTTCCATGCAGCAGATTTAGTCCTTTATGCGTCCAGCTCCTTTCCATCTCGTTTGTGAGCTTTCTTTTGCGTCAAGTAAGCCATAAATTGCTGTATTTTGCATCATTTATACCTGAAACTTTCCTAATCACATTTGTTAGCTCATTTACAGGAAAAAGGACTAAAAGTGTACGAAATAGATAATTAGTTCTCGAAACTAGGCTAAAATATGGGCAAAATATATTGATATAGGCGCGTAATTTCGCCTATCATCATGAACCAATCAAGGCTTCTAGGTATATCCCTTTCCTTGATGCTAATTCAAACCTCCTATTTTATAACATGGTAAGAACCTTGATCCTTAATTTCCTCATTTTAATCTATGATTCTCCTCCCGAATTCACATAGAAATATAAATTTATTCAAATAGCGGCCAAGCATTAAAATAGTAAACTCAAGAAATTAAGAACAACCCTGATGATAACCCAAAAAGAAACTACTATAAAGAATATCAAAGAGTAATCATGTTTTAGGCCTCAACCTTAGAACAAGGGTATTTAGCCACTCATGTTTAAATTAAACATCAAAAACAAGTAATTAATCATACCCAAAATTAATATTGAAGTAAAGAAGTTCAAAAGAAATAATAAGAACCCTAAAAAAAAGAATTCTATGCTTTTCCGATGCTGCTATGCTTGATAAAGAGTCATTGTAATTATTCTCACGTGTTCCTTTTATACTTGGAAAAATTTCACCAGATCTGAAGCCTTAATGCGACGCGTAGCTAATCGCATTAAGCCAGTCAATGCATCATGTCAACATCGCGTTGACAAACTGGAGTTTGTCTTTAAAAATCAAACTAAGTCAAGTTCTTCACCACACGACATGGCGCATCGACATCGCATCGTTGTCACAGGAATTTACTCCCAATATATGACTAAGTTTGAAAGCTTTTTCATCGATGCAATGAGTTGACATCGCGTCGATTTACTGGAAGTTTCTCTTGAAATTTCAGCTAAGGCACAAAACATATGCATCGACGGAATATGTTGACATCGTGTCGATGAACTAGAAGTTTTACATGAAATTTTGGCTAAGGCACCACATTTACCAGTCGACGCGATGCGAAATTTTCTTCCAAATCCATGCGAAATTTAACCTGTATCTCTAATCACATAGGTTAGTCATGAAACATAATTTTGCTTAAAATTATATATAACTAACACAATTTTTATTCTCAAAACAAGTCTAAATGTGGGTAAACAGTGGTGTTTGGATATAAAAATATGCCCAAGAGCACCACCCGACACTAAAAACCTTGTTCATTCTCGAACAACTTCAATGAGCACAATCATCAAACCTTCTAATCACAAACTCAGAATAATTCTAGCGTTGGGCATATGAACCTTAATTTTACACTTCATTATTCAAACTATGACATTTAATTTGTTGGCAAACTTAATAAAAGTACGCAATCCAACAACACAATAAGTAATCCAGATTTTCATCTGCATGCACCCTCAAAACAAGGAAGTTTTCCCCATATCTCTCACAATTTTTCACTCTTTATCATAAGGGGAAGATCAAAATCTAATCACTCGCTCTCACAAGGAATTCATACATAATAGGTGATGAACCATAGGATTGACCTTAGTGTAATACTCCATTAATAGTCAGATGTTGAAATGCAGGATCAATTAGGTCTTTCATGGTTGTAATGCAGGCTAAGGGACGGGTGGGAACTATTTGGGAAATAGTGACTAATCTCCCTAAGAACTTTAATACATAACCATCTTTAATAAAAATAACATTTTATCAACCCAACTTTTCATTTCATTATCTTTACACATCCGTTGTTTCACCCCAATCTTTCTAAGCACATTAACTATACTATGTAGGAGTAATTTTTTTGGATAATAATTCAATTCTCAACTTTTCTTCACACCCCAATTCTTGTTACACACCCTTATAGTAGCCACCCTTAACCTAAGTAATTTGCCATAGTTGAGGTGCACATTGTCCTAAACAGAATAGGGACAAAACAGGTTCATTGTAACAAAAACCAGGCAACAATAACTAAAATTCTCATCACATATTTTTTTTATCTCCTAACCGTCACAATTAAATGCACAATGAATGCTTCTTTGGGGCTTCACTTTCACCCTTTTCCTTCTTAATATTTACATTCCCTCTTATTCCATCATCTGTATTAAAGCGCTTAAGAACTAAGGTCGAATTAAAGGTCTATCATAGAAATGATATGGAAATGGATGAGGCTACCAAAGAAATCAGGCTATAGGCTCAATGGGGCTAACTAAGGTCATGCATAAGGGTGTATGAAATGCCTAAATAATTTCATAAGCCCAACACCCTTTATTTCGCTTCGTAAACACACCGGGCAAGTTCTAGTCATTCCTATACAAGTAGAATACAAACAAATACTCACTCACTCTGTGCATGCTAAGAATCAAGTTGGATCCTTACAGTTTCTGATATTGCACTTTATCAAATTCAACATTATGCCAATCAAGTCAAACTTTACTTGTTGGGATTTAAAATCTAAAAAATCTTATTTTGTTTCAACACAATTGCATTTATAGTCAAAATAAAACATCTTTTCCCAACACACGACATTTTTTTCAAAGGTCACAATCGGGGTCCTATGATTTTCTCAATTTCTAAAGACGCACTCTGCTTAAGACGATTGTCATCCATCTATCATAGGGAAAGGAAACTTTTTATGACGTTGCATAAAAAAATTGCCAAAAAGGGCTCACATAATTACTGTAATCTGAAAATTTACCACAAAGGATGAGAATAGAATACTGTAAATAAAACAAGCACTTTTAAACTAAATTTGTTAAATAGGGCAATATTGTCGACTTACAACCCACAAAACATAAAAATAGAAATATAAATTATTCAACAAAGACAACCAAAAACCAACGTTGTTCAGAAGATAAAGATGGAGAAGATCAACGACCAACCACCTCACACTTAAACATAGCACTGTCCCAGTGCTAGCAATACGCATAAGGCAGGGTGGCGCCGTACTCACTGCTCAGTCAAATGATACCATAGCCATCACATAAGCATCAACATCAGCACCATCATCATCACCAAAGTCATCGCCAGAATCTCAATTATAAGACTACTCCTCATCCTCAGACTCATCATCAGAATAACCCATGCGTCTCTCCTCGCCCGTGGGAATGTTATCATCTACTGGCTCATCAAAATTTGGGTCAATGTTCAACATAGTTTGAGCATAAGGTCCAAATGGGTAGTCCAACTCTACAACACCAATCTCCTGTAGGGTGGATGAACGCCCCCTACTCGTCAACTGCAACATAGTGAGCCCATACATATGGGCTGTGATCTCATCATTTCGAGCTTGATGCTTGGGCATAGTCAAATTCACACCATGAGGAGCTAGTCCCTTAGTATGATAAATATCCATTAGCCTATCACAAATAGTGGTAGATAATCCACCTCCTCATCGGGCATACCTTGTTGCCTCAAAAACCTTGTCAGCAGCCCATCGAACCCATATCTATGACCCCCAAGAATTGGGCCTTCCTCATCACCGAAAAAATAATGGCACCCACATTTACATCTAAGTCATTATGCACCAAAGCATAAATAATACACACCCTATTGTGTGTCACCTCTATCAAATCTGTACCATGAACAAGGCAGGCATAGATTATTCTAGCTTATAAACAAGCCTACCTTTTTAGGTGAGTAAATAGGAGTGATAAATACGTAACACCCTCTTTGAGGAAAATCCTCCTTGTCGTAGAATGAGTACTGCATAGGCGATGATAGATATCCTGATATGGTGGATCAATGATCATTCTCTTCAATGGTTTAGGATCCACCAAGCGTGTACCTAATAGCTCATTAATAGTATTAGCAGTGAAAGTTATCACGTGACCATGTACGTCAACCTCATAATCTTTCAGGATCCAATTTACATAAAATTCTCTCACTAGGCTCAACTTACATTCACTTGGCTGTTCAAAGAGAAAATTCATGTGTTGCGCCTCTATCTTTCGCACCATAGAAGGATACACTTTCATCAAGCTTGCCCTATTAATAAATTATTAGCTGAATATTTCAACTCTTTATGCTGAGAGTACCACTTTCGCCCGTCTTCAACCATAGCTTTAGTTCCAAACCTCCTTTGACCCCTAGGAACATATGGGGCTGAAGGCACCCGATCAGCTTGATGACTCTTTTTATGCCTGTGCTCAGATGGCCCAGCTTCAGTCTTTTCCTTGCTTTGTTGTTGTTGGTTGCTCGACATTGTAGTTATCAATAATAATAGCCCACAAACATATAAAGCAAGAACCTTCAAAACTAGCCACCATTAAGTGTGAAATTTACCGCACACTTAGATGCTAGCACAGGTTCGTAAATAAATACACTATGGTACTCAGACTTCCCCTTTTATTTCACAATTCCAATCATCAGTAATTCAGAATTAACACAAAAAGACACTTTGGAGTTGGCACAGTTCACAATCTCAGCTCAATGACTAATGAATGAATAATTTTTCACAAAAACACGTCTCATTATGAACACATGACCTTTCTTTAGCAATTTAAAACATGCATTTTTACTATGTTAAATTTATTTTCACTTCAATAAAATTCACTTCAATACCTTATAGCAACTACTAAGGTGTTATGCAATTCCAATTCACCCCACACTTACTTTCTATCATGTAATAAATCATACACATCCTAGATTGTAGAAACTTAACACATAGTGCATCCAAACACTCACTTGTTTATCAATTTAGATTTCAATCCCTTATCTTCCCCAAATCAATTAAATCAAGAGTCACTTTCATACTACATTAATATGATACATGAGAAAGAACAAGTAATGAGAACCTAGAAATATATCACCATCACCCCCAAATGCTCTTCCACAAGAATTGTAAATTAACATTCAATGAAAGTTCTTATAATTTACCCAACACCTTGGACATTTTAAATTTAATTGAAGCTAATATCAAAAATACATGTCATCATGCAAAGGACTTGAATCCATAAGACTAAAAATATCAAAGATTACCTGGATTTTAGTTGAAAAATAAAGATGAAATTGAAGCTTGTTGTTAGTGCCAAGACATCACAAAAATATTTAGGGAGCAATTTTTAGGGCTTTGAGAGAATGGGGGCAGCGCAGCTAGGGTTAGCGTAAGGGGTGAAGTGAGTTAAGGTCATAAATAGAGAGGTGACCCAAAAATGAAAAGGCAACGCGATGCATCAGAAATCGCGTTGCAGAATTGACGCGACATGTCAAATTTGCATCTGTTCTCTGGTAGTTGTATCAAATAATTTTTCTAAGTGTTACCTGCATGACGGCCGATGCAGCACAATGGGAAATGCGTTGTAGGGCAGACGTGATTCCTTGACATCGCGTCGATTCACTAGAAATTGCTTTAGAAATTTTTTCTAAGAGTGGAATTGATACACATTGATGCGACGTGCTAACATAGCATCGATCCACTGGAAATTGCATCCAAAAAATTTTCTAAGGCTAAATTTCCCATATTTTAATACATCTTTTCATGCCCCTTACCTTTTACTCACCATGTATCACCTATTTACTTACTGAAAGGTTAATATTCACCCTCATCTCATTTCATCTATCACCACTAAGTTTCTTATTTCTGCAATCAACTAAAAACAACAAAATTATGTAAGTAAAGTGGGTTGCCTCCAACCAAGCCCCTTATTTTTCGTTGTGGCACGACTTATCTTTTTGTATTTTTATTTTTGTCCTCAACAACTAAAAATTAAACTACCTATTACATTACAAATGTGGGTTGCCTCTCACACAGTTCCTTATTTTACATCGTGGCATGACTTAGCTTAGTTCTACTCCTCAGCAAAGGTGACAGACTCCTTGTGGTTAGCTGGATGATCCGACCAATAATGGTTTACACGCTATCCATTCACTAAGAACTTTTTTGTCTTCTCTTTATTCCATAAATCCATAGCTCTATAAGGTTTCATTCGTACCACCTCAAAAGGTCCAAACCATTTAGATCGCAATTTACCTGGTAATAACTTAAGCCTTGAATTGAACAATAAAACAAGTTGTTCGAGTTCAAACACACTCTCTTTAATTTGTTTACCATTCCATATTTTGGTCTTATCCTTATATAGCTTGGCATTTTTGCAGGCATGAAACCTAAACTTATCAAGCTCATTCAGTTGCAGTAATTATTTTTCCCCTGCAGCTTTCATCTCTAGATTTAGCTTTTTCATAACCCAATATGCTTGATGTTCTACCACCACAGGAAGATGGCATTCTTTACCATAAACAAAGCTATATAGAGATGTCCTAATGGGCATCTGGTAAGCTGTTCTATAAGCCCAAAGTGTGTCATCCAACTTTTCAGCCTAATCTTTTCACTGCCCATTCATAGTCTTTTGTAATATCTGCTTAATCTCTCAATTCAACACCTGAACTTGTCAACTTGTTTGGGAATGGTATGTAGTGGCAACCTTGTTCCTAATACCATATTTAGCGAGGAGATTCTTAAACTAAGTGTTTATAAAGTGCATACCTCTATCACTAATTATCGCTCTAGGTGTACCAAATCGGGAAAAGATATTCTTTTTCTTAAATTTCTGCACTACTCTTGCATCATTAGTCAGACAAGATGCAACTTCCATCAATTTGAAGACGTAATCAACCACTTCAAGAATGTATAAATTGCCTTTTGAAGGTAGGAATGGGCCCATGAAATTGATCCCCCAGACCTCAAAGACTTCAACTTTGAGGATATTATTGAGGGGCATCTCATGACTCCTAGATATAGTGCCCAACCTTTGACATTGATCACAATTTTTCACAAAAGCAATTACATCCCTAAACAACGTAGGCCAGAAAAACCAGACTGCAATACTTTTCTAGCAGTCCTCTCACCCCCATAATGTCCACCATAAGGAGATAAGTGGCAGTCTTGTAGCACCTTTGAAAATTCAATCTCTGTAATACACTTGCGAATAAATCCATATGGACCCTACCTAAAGAGATATGGTTCATCCCAAATATAGGAAAAAGAATCATGAAGTAATTTCTTTCTTTGTTGTGTGGGGGCATCAGGATGGTACACCTCACAAGCTATCAAATTCATAAAATCAGCATACCATGGAAACTCAAATACATCTAAAGACAACACCCTTTCATCAGGAAACTCTTCCTCAATACTAAGTGAGTTATCAATAATATGGTTTCGACTTTATAGCTATGACAAGTGGTCAGCATTTTGATTTTCAACTCCTTTCCGATCTCTAACCTCAAGATTGAATTCTAAAAGTAGTAGAATCTACCTAATCTTATGAGGCTTTACATCCTTCTCGTTCACAAGATACATAATTGCATCGTGGTCAGTATGAACAATGACCTTAGTGCCAACTAAGTAAGATCTAAACTTGTCGAATGCGTACACCACTACCAACATCTCTTTATCTATAACCATATAATTAAATTGAGTGTCATTCAACACTTTACTAGCATAGTAGATTGAGAGAAATACTTTATCTCTTCTCTGACCCAAAACCACTCCCACAACAATGTCACTAGCATCACACATTAGCTCAAATGATAACTCCCAATCTGGTGTGATTATAATAGGTGCTTCAGTCAACTTCTTCTTTAGTTTTTCAAAAGATTCTTGGCAATCTACTCCAAACTTAAAATTTCCCGCTTTCTCCAATAATTTTCACTCGGGGCTTAGAATCTTTGAGAAATCATGAATAAACCACCAATAGAAACCTACATGTCCCAGAAAGCTCCGCACTCTTTTGACTGTCACTAGATATGGAAACTTTTCAATCCCTTCAACCTTTTCCTTATCTAATTTGAGTCCTTTAGATGACCCTTTATGGCCTAGGAAGATTCCTTCCTTAACCATAAAGCTGGACTTTTCCCAATTTAGCACCAAGTTTGTCTTTTCGCATCGAGCTAGGACTCTGTTAAGATTCAAAAAGCACTTTTCAAAAAAATTAACCTACATAGAGTAATCATCCATGAATACCTCCATAAATTCTTCAAACATGTCGGAGAATATCGCCATCATACATTTCTGAAATATAGTAGGTGCATTGCATAGGCCGAAGGGCATGCATCTAAATGCATATGTGCCGTAGGGACAAGTAAAAGTGGTCTTCTCTTGGTCTTCTGGTGCTATAATAATCTGATTTTAGCTGGAGTACCCATCCATAAAACAATAATACTCTTGTCCCACCAATCTATCCAGCATTTGATCAATGAAAGGAATAGGATAGATCTTTATGAGTCGCTTCATTCAATATCCAATAGTCAGTACAGATCCTCCAACTGGTCACTATGCATGTGGGGATCAAATCATTATCATCATTAGTTACCACGGTCATTCCTTCTTTTCTCGGTACACAGTGCACTATACTTACCCATTTGCTATCAGAAATAGGGTAGACAATACCACTATCTAACCACTTAATCACTTTTTTTTGACCACCTCCTTCATCACAGGATTCAACCCTCTTTCTTGCTGCACTCTCGGTCTATAAGCCTCTTTCATATATATGTTATGCATGCAAAATGCTAGATTAAGTCCTGTAATATTGGACATTTGCCAACCAATCGCCTTTCTTTTCCTCTTTAGAAATGTTATGGCTTTCTTCACCTGTACATCTGATAATCTTGCAGACAAAATAAAAGGAAAAGTATCTTGACCACCAAGAAAAACATATTATAAATAAGGAGGGGGAACCTTAAGTTCCAATTGAGGAGCTTCTTTAATTGAGGCTTTGGGTGATGGACCAATTGGCCAATTTAATGGCTCGAAAGACACTTTCTTCATCTCAATCACTACCAAATTGATAATCTGGACCAATTTCAATGCTTCCACATCTCTGTAAAGATCATGACTCATCAAAGATCACTTTAATAGATAATCAACCAACAACAGAAGCCAATCTGAAGAAAGGTCAATAACTGATACAGATGACAACTCCTTATATATAACTAGCAGTTTCAGCACCTTGTACACATTAAAAACTTCTACTTTATTATATGCTTGCATTGTCATTTTCCCTGCTGCTACATTAATTAGTGACTTTTCCATTGCTAAGAAGGGTCATCACAAAATAAATAGAACAACAAGATCAGCCTGAAAGTCAAGAATTACAAAATTCACTGGAGAGATTAAGGGTCCCACTTGCACCAAGAGTTTCTCGATAATACCATCACACTTAATAACTGATCGATCTACCAATTGTAAAATAATAGTAGTGGGTTTGGGACTCCCAAGACCCATCTTCCGGTACCATAATGTGGGTCTTAGGTTAATGCTATCCCTTAAATCACACAACCCACGTGCACTAATGGTTTTTCCAATGGTAATCTACAAGGTAAAGCTACCTGGATCCTTAAGCTTCGTGGGTAATTTATGTTGAATCTCTGATGTGCACTCTTAAGTAAGTGTAACTGTAGCATAACCGGTCAACCGATTCTTATTCACAACTATATCCTTAAATTATTTTGCATATTTTGGCACACTCTATAAAATTCCAACTAGAGGAACATTTACTTGAACCTGCTTCAGAAGATCTAAGATTTTCTTATAACTTGCCTCCTCTTGATGCTTTCTTTCCCTTTGAGGAAAGGGTAACGGAAGATTCTTCTTCTCCACATGAATATCTTCACTTGCCACATTTTCCTTGACTTCTTTCTCTGCATTGTATTTAGCACCCTCCATATTGATTGTAGGACTAACCTGCTCCTAAAATGTCTCCTTAGTTTATAGCCCACTCCTTGTTGTAACTATATTCACCTACTTGGGATCTATCTCGGTATCGCTAGGTAATGCTCCTTGAGGTCTTGTATTTTATGCCCTTGCAATTTGACCCAACAGCAACTCTAGATTTCTCATAAGTAATTGTTGACTCTTTAACTCAACTACAAACTATGCCTGTTGAGTCTTTATTTCTGTAGAAAACTATGCTTTTTGAGCCATAAACTACTTCATAAACTCCTCCATATTACTAGTTTGAGCAGCTACCTGATTTTTCTGAGTCGTCTACTAATTTGGTTGCACTTGTACCTTATACTGATTTGCATTCTAAGCCTGATTTCCACCCCTTGAGAAATTGGGGTGGTTCCTCTATTGGGGTTATACGTGTTACTAGAATTTTGTTATCCTTGATGATTTGTATTTCCCACGTAGCTGGCAGAATCTAAATTAGCCATACAAGCGTCTACTGCATGCTCACCACTTCCACAAACCTCAAACCAAGAATTCTCCATTTAGACTACATTAGCTATGGCTGCTATTTGTGTAACTCCCAACTTTATGTTATTAAGCTATCTAATCATATGATTTTGCATGGCTGCAATCTGTGCTTGTAATGAGGTGAACTGATCTACTTCTAATACCCTTGCAATCTTTTTAGGAGTACTTCTTGAATTTGCATGCCAGTCAGTATTCCCTTATGAAATCTAATTCAGCAGTGTGTACAATTCTTTATACATCTTCTGAAGATCCTATCCACCTGCTTCTGAATCTAAGAGAATCTTCGTATATGGCTCCACTCCCTCAATGAAATTATGAACAAGAACATCATTGCACTAATGATGGTGAGGGAAATTTTTGAGCATACCCTTAAATCTTTCCCAAGTTTGGTAGAGATTCTCTCCTTCTTTTTGTTTGAAACTCAAGATCTCACTCCTCAAGCGTGCAGTCTTCCTAAATGAAAATAATTGAATAAGAAACTTCAAAGCTACATCTTCCTATAAATTGGTGGATAGCGGTGGTTCATCATGTAACCACCTTTTTTCTTCCCTCACTAGAGAGAAAGGAAAGAGTGTAAATTTGACATGATCAGAACTTACCCCTTAAGGAATATAACTATCACTTATTTCCAGAAAGGTCTATATGTACTGCCATAGATCTTCGTGTGAAAGGCCATGATATTACCCAGCTAAATTCAGAAATTGCACCGTATTCTGCTTTAATTCATATCGACCTCCTAGTTTGGTCTTGCAAATACTATTCATCACATGGTTCGTGAATAGGATTTCCACCTCACGAATAGGTCTAGCAGCTGGTTGAGCAGGAATAACTAGAATAACCAAAGGTGGGACATTTTTGGCATTCGTATTGACTGGTTTATTTCTTTGTTCAGCCATTCTTCGCCTTTGTTGAAAGATCTGTTCTGGTTCAGCAAAAGGCTCTACCAACTCTTTGTCTCTTGCCAGTCTTGGATTAAGCTAAACCTACAAAAATTCAGCTGCTAAGATCAAGTTGTTAACACTTAAACTTAATATCAAAAATAAAAAATTTAGCAATTCACTAATTATATTAGTCCCCGACAACGATGCCAAAAACCTGTTGCGATTCAGATGAACACGCAAGTGCACGTGATCGCACTATATAATTAACATAATTTTTATACTAAAAACAAGTCCAAATATGGATAACTAGCGGTGTTTTGACATACAAATACGCCCAAGATCAATAACTGCCCCATTGACTAAGTTGATACAGAAGAAGGTAAAGTTTTCTTGGTCAGATGCTTATAAGGGGAGTTTCAAGAATCTTAAGGATAAACTAAATTCGGTCCGATCCTGATATTGCCTGAAGGTAATAAGGGGTTTTTGGTTTATTTTTATGTGTACTAGGTGGGACTTGGTTGTGTTTTAATGCAACATGGAAAGGTAATTTCCTATGCCTTTGGGTAGTGGAAGGCGCATGAGAGGAAATATCCTACTCAAGACTTAAGGCTTTTAGTGGTGGTTTTTTCTTTGAAAATATGGAGGCATTATTTATATGGAGTGCACATCCACATACTTTTCAATCATAAGAGTCAACTTTAAGTATTCACTTTGAAGGAGCTTAATCTAAGGTAGATAAGATGGTTGGAGCTTCTTAAGGAATATGATATGAGTCTTCACAACCACCTAGGTAAAGATAACATTATTGTTGATGCTCTTAGCAGGTTATTCATAGGTAGTTAGGCTTATGTGGATAAACATAGATGGGATTTGGTGAAGGATATTCACCTCTTGCCTAATCTTGGGGTCCCTCTTCTAGACTACGAGAATGGTGATATGATTGTTCAAGAAGTGGTTTGGACATCTCTTGGTAAAGAGATACGGAGAAGCTAATGCTAGTTCCTATATTAATGAAAATCAAGAGGGATGTTGGTGAGCAAAAGGTGATGGTGTTTTCGATCAGTATTGATGGTACCTTGAGGTACCAAGGGTTGTTATATGTTCCTAACATTGATAGGTTGTGATAAAGGATTTTGGATGAGGCCCATAAATCATGTTATTTTGTTCATCCTGATTCGACAAAAATGTATCATGATCTCAAGGAGATTTGTTGGTGGAGTGATATGAAAAGGGATGTGGCAAATTTTGTGACCAAGTGTTTGGTGAGCCAAAAAGTTAAATTTGAACACATGAGTCCTGGTGGGTTGTATTAGTAATGGTTACCAAAATGGAAATAGGAGGTAATCAATATGGATTTTGTTATTGGTCTTCCTTGGTCTTAAAATCAATTTTATTCGATTTGGGTGATCATGGATAGGGTGACCAAGTCCGCTCACTTTTTGCCAGTACAAACTAACTTTTTGATTGAGAACTATGCGAGTTTGTATCTCAATGAGATTGTGAAGCTGCATGGGGTACCTGTTCGAATTATCTCTAATCGTGGAATACAATTTTCATTTCATTTCTTGCGGTCTTTTCAGATAGGGTTGGGGACTAAGATTAGTCTGAGTAATGCTTTTCATCTTCAAGTGGATGGGCAAGCGGAGAGGACTATTCAGACATTGGACGACATACTTCGTGTGTATGTGATTGATTATGGTGGCAATTGGGTTGAGTATCTACATTTGGTAGAGTTTTGTTACAACAACAGTTATCATTCAGTTATTGGGATGGCCCCTTTTAAGACATTGTATGGTAGGAGGTGTAGATCACTTATTGGGTTATTTGAGCTTGGTGAGGCTGGTATGTTACATTTGAATTTTGTTTATTAGCTATGGAAAAGGTAAAAGTTATTTAAGATAGGCTTAAGGTTGCCCAAAGTTACCAAAAGTCCTAAGCAGATGTGAGACGTGGTGTCACGACCCAAACTAGGGCCTGGCCATGACGAACATCCCGAACCATGAAGGCCCAGAATACCATTCTCTATCTGGTAATCATGCACAACATTCATATAATAAAAGAAGATGCGGAAACATAATCTTCTATGGAAACATTGTTAATTTTGAATTCAACATAAGTATGAAAACTATAAATCAACTACATTTAAATAACATCTTACTCAGTCTGCGAATCTCTACTACATGAAAATATGACAACTGTCAGAAACTGGGACAAGTCCCCTAGTAGACCAAAACTAAAATAAGTGACATAATCTGAAAATACAGGACTTCTGGAATAAAGAAGGCTCACCACTGCACAATCTGATCAACTGTCTGAATTATCTACTGCCTATTTGGACCCCTAGACTAAGTCTCGGAACCTGAGAGGTAGGGGGAGGGGGTTCAATACAGATGTACTAGTATGAAAAACATATCCAAAATAATCATTTATTACGCAACATATGTGAGAGTAATTTAAAACAATTCATAAGTATATCAAATAGTAAGAATTCACATGGGCATTTTAAAGACTCTGTAAAAATCATCTCAACTCTGAGAAATCTATGTTACTTCTCTTCTAAGTGGTATACCCTACAACTCTGAAAAATTCCATGAGCTATTTGGAAACTGCCATTAACTCGGCAACGAAGCCCCTAACCCAAGTGTGCCGCAAGGGTCGGAGTCTCTGAATCTGCTATGCCACACGGCCGTCGCCAGCGTACAATAGTAATCTATCTATATCGGCAAATACGGTTTCAGGCTAAGAGTTTCTTGAACTCGCGCCTTCTTTGGGTAACCACCTAACGCTCTTTAAGCCCCTTTTTAAAACTCTATCAAAACATACAGTCTCTGAAAACATACTCAGAAAACATGCTCTGAAAACATAATCTGTTATGGCATAAATACATATGGTATTATCATACCGTTGACTTACAATTCACATCTCTGAGCTATTATTAGTCTATCATAAATCTAGTATTTAAAATACAAGTTTTGAGACCAGTATTTCAATAATTCAATTCAATGAATCCTTGTTTTTCAAACCTCATGTAGACACATGCAATTCTTTCTCGTACACACAAGAGCATATTGATATCAAGAAACACCCTCTCAACAATTTCGAATCATGTTCAAATGCCAGGATATTGCAGAAAACATCTTTCAAATAAAAAAACCATAATCTTTAATTCAATACAAGAAAGGGAGTTCATAATTTTTGCTCTCAACAATCTTAAATTTCAAATTCATACATATACATCTATGTAAATCAATTTAGGGGAAAAGACCACAAGGCCAAAGCAATAGTATCATTGAAACTTTTGAAATGCTTAATCAATAATATAGTTTTCAAACCCCCATAAAATACACGCATCAAAACCTTTAAATCATGCTTTAACAATTCAAGCCCATGTAGTTATTTTTTAGGATAAACCCCACGTACCTCAAATATGAAGAATAAGGGATGATCCTTGAAGCCTATGGTTTGACGATTCCAAATCTTTAGTCAATTTTGAAAACCCACGGTTGAATCTTAAGTTTCTTGGAGGAGAAGTAAACGAACTAGGGTTTTTGTTTTTGAGGAAAAATCTTGAGAATGTCACATATTATGCTTGTAGAGGTCTTAATCTACTGTATGGATGTTTTAAAAGGCTTGGAAAAAGTCCAAATTACCCTTATTAACTTCTGAAAGAAGCTGGAAAAAATTAAACTAGGAACCCGATTTTATGGACCACCGCGATGCGCCAATATTGCAGTGGCTCTCTGGAAATTGATAAGTGGGTAATTTGGATCCTCCGTGATGCACCAATATCACTATGTCCCACTAGAATTTGACAATTGCTAATTAAACCCTCTCCGTGGAGCGCTAAATACTAAAATGACGATGTTTTATCACTAGCACATAAAATAGCCATAACTTCTTCACCGAGTGTCCGTTTTGGATGAATCTTATATCGACGGAAAGCTTATTCAGTCATATACATAATGAAAATTTGAAATATAAGGGATTATATATGGAAATAAGTATAAATCATTCTAGAAGATAATTCTTGATGTTTTTAGGACAAAATTTAGCTATGAAAAACTTCGAGGTGCTATAATATCCCCTCCTTGGGAACATTCGTACCTGAATGTTGACGTGGGATACATACAAGTCTAATTTAAAGCATACTAAGGCATAAAAAGAATAAGGAAAGGATTGTACCTTCTATTTTGGCATCCATTGGATAAAAAAGGTTTGGGTATCTAACTCTCATGTCAACTTTTGATTCCCAAGTTGCTTTTTCAATTTTATGGTTTCTCCATAATACTTTAACTGAGGCTATCTCTTTGTTCCTCAATCTACTAACTTGGCGAACTAAAGTCTCTACAGGCTCTTCTTCATAGGATAAGGAGTCTGTCACTTTGATTTCTTCGATAGGCAATACTAAAGAATGGTCTCTAATACACTTCTCAAACATAGATATATGAAATACCGGATGAACAGAACCCAAAATTGCAGGCAACTCTAACTCATACGCAAATCCACCTATCCTTCTAACAATTTGGTATGATCCTATATAGCGAGCACTCAACTTACCTTTCTTCACGAATTGCATGACTCCTTTCATGGGAGAAACCTTAAGAAATACCCAATCTCCAACCTCAAACTCTAGATCTCTTCTCTTAACATCAGCGTCGAACTTATGACGACTCTGAGCTATCTTAAGTTATTCTCTAATGACTTTTACATCCTCTATTTCCTGATGAACAAGATCAGGCCCAAATATTTGCATCTCACCTACTTCGTACCACCCTATTAGTGACCAATATCTTCTCCCATACAATGCCTCAAATGGTGCCATCTTCATACTGGAATAGAAACTATTATTATATGTGAAATCTATCAATGGCAAGTGCTCTACCCAACTACTTTTAAAATTTGTCACGCAGGCCCTCAACATATCCTCAAGGGTTTGGATGGTGCGCTCAGCTTGCCCATCTGTCAGAGGGTGGAAAGCAATGCTCAAATTCACTTGGATAACTAAAACCTTTTGAAACGATCTCCAAAACTGTGAAGAAAACTGTGTACCTTTGTCAGATATGTTGGACACAGGTTCCCCATGCAAACGAACTATTTCTGCAATGAACAGCTTGGCATAATCCTCTCCCGAATAATTTTTCCTGACAGGTAGAAAGTGAGCTGACTTGGCAACCTATCTACAATCACCCAAATGGAATCATACTGGTTTCGGGACCTTAGAAGTCCTGTAATGAAGTCCATATTAATCATCTCCCACTTCCACAAAGGCAAAGCTATCTCTTAAGAAAAACCACCTGGCCTCAAATGTTCCACTTTAACTTGCTGACAATTCAAACACTTGGCAACATAGTTATCCATATCACGCTTCATATTATTTCTACAATAAATGTTTTTAAAATCCTGATATATCTTAGTAGAGCCAGGGTGAACAACATACCTCAATGTGTGAGCTTTGTCAAGGATTGTCTTCCTAAGACCATCTATATCTGGCACACACAACCTACCCTGGTATCTCAAAATACCATCACCACAAATTTTAAATGATATTACCTTTTGT
Source organism: Capsicum annuum (assembly GCF_002878395.1). Lineage (NCBI taxonomy): Eukaryota > Viridiplantae > Streptophyta > Magnoliopsida > Solanales > Solanaceae > Capsicum > Capsicum annuum. The sequence goes on along the minus strand of NC_061118.1, from coordinate 42,926,043 downwards.
GGACCCACATCTTTCTTGATCTATATCAAGATGGGATCTTTAACCTGCTTTCTTTAACTTCTTCACAAAGGGAAGATTTAGCTATCTCATGAACAACCACTCCTCAATCATCAGAATCCAAAAGTTGCACTCCTATATTTGTAAGTTGGTGAATATCCTTAACCATCTCCCTATTTTATTTCCTCATATTAGAAAGACTACCCATAGATAACCTGCTGAGGGCGTCGGCTACCACATTAGCCTTGCCCGGATGATAGTTCAGGCTCATGTCATAGTCTTATAAAAGTTCCAACCATTGCCTATGCCTGGGATTCAATTTGTTCTGCGAGAAAACATACTATAAAATCTTGTGGTTAGTAAATATATCAACATGTACCCCATATAAATAGTGTCACCAGATCTTAAGTGAAAAAATCACAGCCGCTAACTCCAAGCCATGAGTAGGGTAGTTCCGCTCATGCACCTTAAACTGCCCAAATGCATAAGCCACTACCTTACTGTGCTGTATAAAAACATACCCAAGTCCCACTAAGGACACATCACAGTATACAACAAAACCTTTTATACCCTCCGAAAGAGTCAGAAAACAAGCATTAGTCAACTTGTGTTTCAACATCTCAAAGCTATTCTCATAAGAGTTAGACCACAAAAACTTTACCCTTTTCAGAGTCAACATAGTAAGTGGTGTAGCTATGGAATAAAAACTCTCGATGAATCTTTAGTAATAACCCGCCAACCCCAAGAAGCTCTGAATGTCGGTTGGAGTTGTGGGTCTGGGATATTTTCTCACTGCCTCAATCTTTTGGGGATCAACCTTAATCCCTTCACTAGAAACAACATGCCCTAAGAACGCAATAGCATTCGACTAGAATTAACACTTGAAAATTTTTGCATAAAGTTTATGATCTTTAAAGGTATGAAGGATGCTTTGGAGGTGATTGGCATGGTTCTCCTCGCTCTTAGAATATACCAAATGTAATCAATGAATACAATGACAAAAAGATCCAAAAACTAATGGAAAACCCTATTCATTAGATACATGAAAGCTGCAGGGACGTTAGTTAACCCAAAAGATATTACTAAGAATTTATAATGGTTGTATCTAGTTTGGAAAGTTGTTTTGGGAATATCCGACTCTCTAACTTTCAACTGGTGATATCCCAAACGAAGGTTTATCTTTGAAAAACATTTAGTACCTTAAAGTTGATAAAAATATCATCAATACGAGGAATGGGATATTTATTTTTAATCATGACCTTATTCAACTGGCGGTAATCTATGTACATATGAAGGGAACCATCTTTCTTTCATACCAAAAGTATAGGTGCACCCTAGAGAGACACGCTGGGGCAGATAAACCCTTTATCTAGAAGATCTTCTAGCTATTCTTTCTACTCATTATATCAGCAGGAGCTATCCTATATGGCAAAATAGAAATAGGATAGGTATCTGGCAATATATCAATAACAAACTCTATCTCTCTATCAGGTGGTTTTCCTGGGAGATCATCTAAAAAGACTTATAGGAATTTATTCACTATGGGGACAGACTAAAGAGGGAGACTTTCGGCACTACAATCTTTAACCCGAATAAGATGATACAAACAACCTTTGGAAATAAGTTTATAGGCCCTGAGATATGATGTGAAGTGCCCTCTAGGTGCTAGAGAATGTCCCTCCCATTCTATCACAGACTCATTCAGAAAAGAAAAGGTGACTCTTTAGGTTCTACAATTTAAGGTGGCAAGCACTAATAGAGCCAATCCATCTCTAAGATGGCATCAAAATTAACCATATCAAGTTCTATGGGATTTGCCTCAGCATCCAAGCTGAAAATATGACATAACACAATTTCTATACACCTTCTTATCTATAACAGAATCTCCCACCAGGGTGGAAACTGAAAAAGGTTCAGCAATCACATCAGGCTTAAACCCAAAACCAACAACCACGTATGGGGTCACATAAGATAAGGTAGACCCGAGATCAAGTAATACATACACATCATGAGAAAAGATTTGTAATAAACCAGTGACTACATCTAGTGAGGCCTCTGTCTCTTAGCGGTTGGTCAAAGAATACAATCGATTCTGACCATTTTCAGCGATTGAAATGGCACCCTTCTGAGGTGGTTGTACAGATGAATTCATCTGTGACTTGGCTCATCCCATTTTAATCTTTGCTTTCAGACAGTCTCTCTGGATATGGCCTGGCTGGCTACATGAATAACACACCAAAGCACCAAACTGACATCTCCCGAGATGATTTCTTCCATATCTCCCACAGCGTGGATAGGATCGAAAGGTCTGGGCTGTACTTCCCTGTGATTACGTACCCTTCATCATCGTCCCCTGACTAGACTGAAAATTCTGGAGCTACGGGTTTGGACATTGGAGCACTCACTGCCAACAGTCCATTACCCCAATTCTTTTTCTTTTTCTATTTGTTGCTCTAATTACCACTCTGTTGCTGACTATGACTCTGGTCTGTCGCTCTAGCTCTCTTTGCCTGCCTATTTTTTTCCGTAGATTTGGCTATCTTATTCTTCTTCTTCTCCTCAAATTTCTACATATGGACTGACAGTCTAGCAAAGTCTATATCCCTGTTCAGCATAGCTCCCTGACACTGAAGCACTAGATCATCTGAAAGGCCAGAAGCAAACTTTCTTATTCGGGCCCTCATAATACTCGTAATCTCAGGAGCATAATGGGCCAGTTGGTTAAACTTTAAAGTATATTCTTGAACACTCATATTGCCCTGTTTAAGGTTCATAAACTCTTCTACTTTAGCTTCCCTCATCTCTAGAGGAAAGAATCGGTCAAGAAAAGCTTCCATGAACTCATCCCAAACTGTGGGCTTAGCACTGCCACCCTTCGCATATTCCCACTCGTTGTACCATTGGTTCGTAATATCCTTTAGCTGGTATGCTACTAGCTCTACACCCTCTACCTGATCAATATACATTACTTTAAAAAGCTTCTTTATTTTATCTACAAACTCTTGTGGTTCCCCTTCTACCTTTGCGCTAGAGAACTTGGGCAGGTTCATTCTCATGTACTGGACCACTCTAGTAACTTCAAAAGTAATAGATACAGACCTAGTATCCTCTTACCTCTAATTCTGTATGGCTACCAGCTGTGCAAGCATGTGAATAAATTATCTGAATTCAACATTAGAAACCTCTCTTTCACAAGGCTGAGTGCGATTGGCCCCTTTCCAGGGAGATCTAGGAGGACTAGTCTATACAGGAGGTACTCCCAGAGTAGAAATAGTTTCTGGCGTATGAGCTTTGTTATGGTTCCACATTCTATGGGAGGGACAAACTTCATCATCCTAAGCATTAATAATGGTACAACGGGGAAGCCTCGCTGGTTTTCTAAGAAGTAAGAGGTCATCAATTTAGGGACAAATTAGATTCTGAAGTATGAAATATATCACAAAGAAGAGAAACATTCTTAAATTCCTAGTAGCCTTCTGCTTATAAGTGTGGCGCACTACATACCCATAAAGAAGACTCTACCCGACATGATTTTGCAGGCACCCTGGGACCATAAACCATGCTTTGATACCAACTTTTTCATGAACCAAACTAGGGCCTGGCCATGACGGATATCCTAAACCATGAAGGCCTGGAATGCCTTTCTCTATCTGGTAATCATGCACAACATTCATATAATAAAATAAGATGCAGAAACATAATCTACTATGAAAATATGGTTAATTTTTAATTCAACATAAGTATGAAAACTGTAAATCAACTTCATCTAAATAACATCTGACTTAGTCTGCGAAATTTTTACTACATAAAAATTTAACAATTGTCTGAAACTGGGACAAGGCCTCCAGTAGACCAAAACTGAAATAAGTGACATAATCTGAAAAGACAAGCCTTCTGGAATAGAGAAGGATCACCACTACATAATCTGATCAGCTGTCTGAATTATCTACTACTTATCTAAACCCCTAGATTGATTCTCAGAACCTGAGAGGTAGGGGGAGGGGGTTAATACAGATGTACTGGTACGTAGAGCATATCCAAAATAATCATTTATTATTCAACATCTATAAGAGCAATTTAAAACAGTTTAAAGTATATAAAATAGTAAGAATTCACATGGTCATTTTAAAGACTCTGTAAAAATCATCTCAACTCTAAGAAATATTTGTTACTTCAGTACTAGGTGGTATACCCTACAACTCTGAAAAATTCCATGGGCTACATTGAAACTGCGATTATCTCAGTAGTGAAGCCCCCAACCCAAGTGTGCCGCAAGGGTCAGAGTCTCTAAATCTACTATGCCACACGGCTATCGCCAGCGTATAATAATAATCTACCCATATCGGCAAATACAAGTTCAGGCTAAGAGTTTCTTGAACTCGTGCCTTATTTGGGTAACTACCTAACCCTTTTTAAGCCTCTTTTTAAAACTCTATCAAAACATACAATCTCTGAAAACATACTCTAAAAATATTCTCTGAAAACATAATCTGTTATGGCATAAATATATATGGTATCATCATACCATTGACTTGCAAGTCACATCTCTGAGCCATTATTAGTCTATCATAAATCTCTATATTCAAAACACAAGTTTTGAGACCAACATTTCAATAATTCAATTCAATGAATCCTTTTTTTTCAAATCTCATGTAGACATATACAATTCTTTCTCATAGACACAAGAGCATATTGATATCAAGACACACCCTCTCAACAATTCCAAATCATGTTCAAATGCCAGGATATTGCAAAAAACATCTTTTAAATCATAAAACCATAATTTTTAATTCAATACAAGAGAGGGAGTTCATAATTTTTGCTATTAACAATCTTAAACTTTAGTATCATACATATACATATATATATACATATATATGTAAATCAATTTAGGGGAAAAGACCACAAGGTAAAAGCAATAGTAGCATTGAAACTTTCAAAATTCTTAGTCAATAATATAGTTTTCAAACCCTCATAAAATACATGCATCAAAACCTTTAAATCATGCATTAACAATTTCAAGCCCATGTAGTTTTTTCTTTAGGATAAACCGCACGTACCTCGATTATGAAAAATAATGGATGATCCTTGAAGCCTATGATTTGAGGATTACAAATCTTCAGTCAATTTTGAAAACCCACGGTTGAGTCTTGAGTTTTTTCGAGGAGAAGTATATGAACTAGGGTTTTTGTTTTTGAGGAAAATCTTGAGAATGTCATATATTCTGCTTGTAGAGGTCTTAATCAACTATTTGGGCATTTTAAGAGGCTTGGAAAAAGTCCAAATTACCCTTATTAACTTTTGAACGAAGCTAGAAAAAATTAAATTGGGAACCTGATTTTTATGGACCACCGCGATGCGCCACTATTGCGGAGGCTCTTTGAAAATTGATGAGTAAGAAATTAGGATCCTCTGTGATGTCCCACTATCGTGATGTCCCACTAGAAATTGATAATTGTTAATTAAACCCTCTCTGCGGTGCGGTAAACATTATTATGATGATGTTTTATGACTAGCACATAAAATAGCCATAACTTCTTCACTGAGTGTCCGTTTTAGATGAATCTTATATCAACGGAAAGCTTATTCAGTCATCTACGTAATAAAATGTTTAAATATAATGGATTACATAGGGAAATAAGTATAAATAATTCTATAATGAATGCTTGATATTTTAGGGACAAAAGTTAGCTAAGAAAAACTTCAAGGTACTTCACCTAGATATTTAGAATTTAAGGTTTGGATAAGGTGTTCCTAAAGGTATCTCCCATGATGGGGGTTATGCAGTTCGGTATAAAGGGGAAGCTCAGTCCCTAGTATTTAGTCCTTATGCGATTTTGTGGTGAGTTGGTAACGTGGAGTATTAATTGGTGTTTTCTTTTAGTTTGACCTTTATTTATCTGGTATTTCATGTCTCTATGTTGAGAAAGTGACTTGATGATTCTTCTTTGGTTGTTCCTTTTGAAGGATTTGATATCTTGTGTTCTCTATCTTATGAAGAGGTTTTCGTTGCGATATTTTCTCGGCAAGTTCATCCATTACGGATGAAGGATATGGCCTCAGTCATGGTATTATGGAAGAACCACAAGGTGAAAGAGGCTATACTGGAATCTGAGAAGGACATGAAGTTTAAATATCCATATTTATTTTCAGCTTCGGATATTCGTGTGGAAGGTAAGTGTTCTTGATCACATCTTTATTTTCTAACTTAGTTAAGCATTAGAATAGATCTTTTTACCTATATTGTCTAACTTAGTCAAAGGTTGGATTGATATTTGATAATGCAAATGAATCATGCTTGAGATTGACCTACCTTTTTTGTTATTCGGGGACGAATGATCCTAGTGGAGAAGACTGAAACACCCTGGCTTTTGGAACCATAGAAAATTTCATGCATTTCTATTTTCTAGAAAAGATATGACTATGGGGTATAGGTCATATTATGGGGTACGGTTTATAAGGATTTGTCGTATACTAACTAGTATTGGTTAGTTGGTTAGATGGTTTTCTTGAATGGGTATGTCTTGGGTTGGTACAAGTCGTATGGTAGGATACGGGTCATATTGTTTGGATGTTTCTTAACTTAATCTGATATAGAGTAAAGTAACTTGGATCTGAGTAGGAGTGGCTCATCATGGGTCGTGAATAGGGCACAAGTCATATTGTCCCACTCGTATGTTGTACTATCTCAAATCCTCTTTGTTCTGTTATGGGTAATGGTTGAGGGTACTAGTTGTATCCTTAGATATGGTTTGGCTTGAATAGTCATATATTAACCAGTAAGGGGGTCTAAGGGATGTCTAGGCAATGAGGGTCGGGTACCAATCGTATAGAAGGGTACAACTATTATGGTAGAGTTTTACCTACCTGCTGTCATTTTATGTAGTTAAGCTGGGAGTAATCTTGACATTTCCCCTCTTAACCCATTATGACCCCACGACTTATATCACACATTGGAGGTTATTTTCCCTATTATACTAATCTAAAACACTTAGAAACTCTCTGTAATGTTCTTGGGGTAAGGAAAGGCTAGGATTTTATCTAGAGGAGCAATTTGGGGATTTATTAGGTGATTTCTCTCCATCATCATCATCATCGGAAAAATACTTCTCTCTCATTGTTAGTTCCAACTAAAGGCATCAATCATGCAATGTTTTTATAGCATGATTATTGTATGGTTTTGGGGGTTTTTCAAATATATGCTAGACTTTGGATATTAAAGCTTGGTTATGATTTAGGGTTTAGGGTTTAGGAACTTGGTTATGAATCTTGGTTTGGTTCCATTCTTTTATACTATGTTATGGAACTTGGTTTGGTTATTCTTATGGTTTTGTTTTATGGTTTGGTTTGGTATTTGTTATCAGTAGGCTATCAGATAGGTGAACTCCTTTAGGTGGTCATGGTCATAGACCTATCCTAAAATCTTGAATTACTCAATAATGCTATCTTTATAGATGGTCAAAATTCATCAGACTCAGGATAGGAGTAGGTTAGTTGGGTTGGGTTACGGTGGTGGTCTCCAGTCCGGGTTAGACTTTGGATTCCCATTATAAAATGACCCTGGGTTGGGTCGGTTCATTTAGCTAGTATTATGGGTATCATCCTTGAAATTGGGGTGCGAAGTTGAGGTTTCCGATTGGTAACTTTTTCATGTTCACAAGGTATTAAAAACAATCCATAAGTGCAATTTAGTGTTTTGTTTAAAGGTTAACGCTTATACTTTAAATCTAGACTACCCAAGACTCCTAGCTAAATTTGGATAAATTCTCGATTACCCATGTATGAATTCACACCTAGAATGGCATAACCACGAGATCTTTTCCTAATAGATTATACTTTAATTATTCATAGCCTTAAGTTAGTCTTCTTGAAGACCAAAAATTGTTTTATACATTTGAAAATATTCAAAATCCCCAAAATTTTGTATCTCATATATTTATTAAGTAAGTAGCTTTCATCTTAAACTTACTCTATCATAATTCACATTGTTCCATGTGAATTCAACCTCGACTGAAACTTGGGTATTATATGGACAATGACCGCTTTGCACATAAATCGACAATTAAGTTGAGAGTTATCAAGCATCTTAGTGGATGGTGGGGAAGTATTACCCAGACTGTTGCATCTTTTAAGGTTTTGGATCACCAATATCATGTTCTCTGACTGGGAATAATGACATGGCTGAATAATGTAAAACATCTCCAATTTTGGAACACATTTCCTAATGTTATTGTCAACACAAAAATGGAACAAATATAGGTCATGTAATAGTTAGTTTCTAAAATAATAGAGCAATTTCTTTTACTAGGAAAGACAGTTCTTCATATCACTTACAAGATAATAAGAGAAATCAATGAACCTTTGAACAAGATCAAGAGATGCAACTAATACCCATTTATCAAAAAATAAGTCCTCAATCTAAAAATCATTATTTACTTTGCCTTTATTATCAAGTCTCAGGAAGTAATCCAGTACCTAATTTTTACAACCAATTTGGTCGTTGACTTCAAAGTCAAACTCCTGTTGTATCAACTCCAATTTATATAATCGAGCATTGACATTTTTTCCCATGTTATATCTCAAGGAAACATGATAAATATGTATAATAACTCTAGTTCCAAGTAGATATGCCTGATCTTTTCAAAGACATAAACAACTACAAATAATTCTTGATGGGTAATGACTACATTGTTTTACACCCAATTATTTTATTTCTATCATAATAAATAGGATAAATTATTCTCTTTATTTCTAGGAATACCTCTAAGTTCTACTCCACTTGTATCACACATCATTTTGAAGGGTTGGGAAGAATCAAGAGCAAATATAATGGGGGAAACTACCAACTTTTATTTAAGGCATTCAAGTACCTTCAAACATACTTCATCAAAAACAAATTAGTCTTTCTTTTCAAACAATTTAAACAATGATAAAGAAATTTTGGAGAAGTCCTTAATGATCCTCCAATGAAAAGTTGCATGTTTGAGGAAACTTCTATCTCTCTTCACCAAGATTGATAGAGGTTGTTTTTTTGTTGCCTCTAGTTTAGCTTGATCTACTTAAATTATGTTTGATGAAATTTTATGCCCCAAAACAATGCCCTCCTTAACCATTAAATGTAATTTTTTCCAGTTAAGCCCAAGATTTAACTTCTATTATCTCTGCAACGCATTGCTTAGATTTTCGAAGCAGTCTTTGAGAGAATCAACTACCACAAAGAAGTCATAAATAAATACATTTGAATTGTATTATACCAAATCAAACGAAATTAACATCATACACCTTTGGAATATTAGAGGATCATTACATAATCAAAAGGTCAAATACTTAAATGTGAATGTCCCATAGGGGCATGTGATGTCATCCAAACTACAGCCTTCAAGAAGAAACAATGTGGTCACTTTCAAATTATAGCAACCCAACTAGGTTAGGGTTGATCCCACAGAGAATAGGTCGATTTGTCTCTCAAACTTTTTTAAGTGATCGAAAATGTAGGAAAGTAAATTTAGAGCATTTTGTATCTAACAGTAAAAAGGAACATGCTGTGAATGCTTTTGGTTATAAACAATATGATATGAACACAAGGAGAATGTTCCCCTTATTTCCTATCTTAGTAGATTAAACATGCTCAATCCAACTATCTCAGAACCACACATGGAGAATCTGACAAGCTAGGTATCACTAATCATCTTGTAAACTCTTTTGGTGAATCTCACCCTTTACCTTTTGATTCTCAGTGTGTCACATTAATAACCCTTGTCTTTGATCCTAGTTTAACTATCACCTTATAGTTCTCAAATTGTTAGATGATGGTTGATAGCCTTGAATCATGGTTATAATCTTTTTTTCCCAATCTTAATCTCTCTTATGAGTACGATCTATAATATAGGTGGGTATAAATGTTGTGCACCACTAAGAAATCAATTCAACTAAAACATATCACAATACAATTATAAATAATGATTTAGAAGAACCACACATTTCCTACTTCATTTGTAATGCCCCGAGTCTGGTACCCGGACTCTACACGGTGCTCATAATCCTGAAGGACCACAAGCTAACCCATGACTAGTACCTACTGTAATATCTGAGTAATAATATTGTATAATAAGGAATAATGGGATGAAATGCCATAAGGTTCAAAACCATAACACTGTTAATAAAAAATGATAAAATATAATAAAACATCAAAATTTGAAATACTGAATACTGTCTGAAAGACTCTAAACTGAATTGTCTGAATAAGGAGTTGATGGGAAAATCACCCAACTAACTCCATCTACTGAACTGCTGAATCTAATGAGATAATGAAATAAAAGAATATCCTCGAATGATGAGGACTCACTACTAGTCTACTATTGCTGGCTTAAAGTCTGATCTTCTAAGGGTGCTCTAGAGCCCGTACATTTGAACCTATGGTATAAAACACCATAGTGCAAAAGAAAAGTAAGCATCAGTTCATATGAATTTGCTGGTACGCAAAGTGAGGTATGGCTGAATGCAAGGGTTCATATGCATGAACTATAACTGACTGAATAACATAAGCATGACTGCATGAGAATACATGTATGAATACATAACTATAACTGAAGTCATAAGCAGTAATACCTCGGAAAATTTTTTGTCAAAATTTTGTGCGTAAACGTATTGGATCCTATATTTGAGAATGATTTATAACTTTTTTATGTGTCATTTATTGGATTTTGACCCACCATTTCATAGAGCATAGAATAATCTTTCCAACGATATGTGGATCACCCAAAATAGACACTCGAACGATGAGTTATGACCATTCTGATAAAACTATGACCATTCCGATCGAACTGTGAACAGTAAAATGTGCAGGAAAAAATACTGCAGCCAGGTAATTTTTTTGGTTAACTTTAAATGATCATAACACCTTGTACATAATGAACTGTATGAGCTGCTATATATCAATGAAAATCCCTGAGAGTCTTCTTTCCAATAAAATTGGTTTAATCCAATTTGGACATCGGTGTAAAAAGTTATGGCCAATTTACTTCAGCCTATCGGATAGATCACTGAAGGACAATTTCGAGTTTTACTTGTTTCTTAGGGAGATTTTGGTCTTTCACCACTCTTTTAAACCTCTATAAATACCCCATTTAGCTGAGAACATTTATTATTTTCCTCTCATTTCTCTTATATGTATATATGTATATATATATATATATCAAGTTAAGATTAGGGTTTTGAATTGGGGGAAATTAATTGGAGGCTTTGATTCAAGAATTCCTTCCGTCAATCTCTTTCGGCCAAGAAATCTAAGGTATGCAAGTGTTTATCTATGGACTCTTTCATCCATAGAGTCCACGAATCCCTTTTTGAAAGTTCAAGTTATGTATATATATATATATTTTAGACTCTGATCATGTATATATATATATATATGTTGATTGATATTTGATGGTTGAGATATATATGAGGATTATGTATGTTACTTGAAATATATATGTATATGATGATTATGCATGTTGGTTGATATATATATATATGTGTGGTGATGGTGTATATTGGTTGATACATGCATGTGATGATTATGTGTGTTGGATGAGATATATGGGGTGGTGAAGAACATGAGAATTTGACGAATTCACCAATGCCTAAAAGTGCATTCTTAGGATATAATAAGTTCTAAATGACTAGACTATATTCTATGTATACGTTCAACATGAACTCCATGTTATTGTCTAAAATTGAGGATGTTGGGTAGAAGGCTTATGATATGGTTATAAGTGCGGATGAGGGATTTAGTTAGTGGAATTAAGATAAATGATGGTATTATAGCACATGTAATTGTTCATACTGACCTATGCCTAAATGGTGCATGCAAGGTAATTGTAAAAATGCCTAGTTGAAGAAGAATGGATCGTATGACCCCTTGTAATCGAAGTGATAATTTCATATCATACTTGCATGCTACGTGTTTACTATGTTGCTTGAGAGAAATGGTAAGGCCATTAGGCCACACTAAGTATGAAATGTCTAATTATGGGTCGAATTGCATATATCAAGATCTTAAAGGAAAGAACCTTGAGAAGTGAACCATGATGTGTTGAATGTATGTTATTTATGTGTATCCCGATTGGATGAACTATGTTATGTTGTATTTTACCTTAACCATATGCATCCTTGTTGAATGATCTACGATGTAATGGCATGAGATCCCAATACCTGTATATGAATATGATCTTCAAATGATTGGTGTGAGGTGTTAATAAATACATGGTGCATGATGGCCTGTGGGCATGTGAGTATACGTTGTTGTATACTACGTATTACTTATGTTATTGATTGCTGGGGGTACGTATGACTGAAATAGTCTGCTGGTCTAGAGCTGAGTCAGTTCTGAAATAATCTTAGTCGTGCTATGATCGATGAATTTCCGATGATGTGAGAACTTAACATGAATTCCTTGAGAACTTAGTATGTGGGGTTTTGAACAAGAATATTTTTTCATTCTTGTGCCCAAAGAATTAATTTTATCATTGTAATTTCATAATTTTGTAAAGTGGGTAAATACCCAAGATGTTTTAATGACGACTTATGAGGTTATGAAAAATATAAATTGTTTAAGCTTTGATGTACATGATAACTTTATTATTCCCAAGTTATGATTTGATATGGTGAATTTTCATATTTCTACCATGAGTTGATATTTCAAGTGTTTTCAAGATATGATTTATAGAACTTTGAATCATCCACTAATGGTATACATAATAACCTTATTATCTTGGTTTCTTGAATTGAGATGTTATGCCATAAATTACATACCACTACTATAAAATTATTTCTTTTGAAGATTCTTGATATAAGAGCCATGATTTGAGTTACATTACGACATACAAAATCGTACTATGATTCGAAGATCTTAAATGCTTTTTAAAAGCTATTGTCATGATTTGAATATTGAAATGAAAGAATGATCATTTGAGAATATTAATTTGCATCCACAGAGTTGGGATGATTTATATTGATTTTAAGCTCGTAGAGACGAAATGCTTTGTTATTGATACCATGTTGATGTTGAGGAAAATTAAAATGTTTTTAGCTAAAATAGTTGAGTTAAGAATCCATAAATTGATATGATTTGATAAATGAGAAAGAGATTTGATTTGGTCTTTATGATAGACCCTTGCGATGTTGTGGTGGATTTCCAAAGAGATTTGATTTGGTCTTTATGATAGACCCTTGTGATGTTGTGGTGGATTTCCTAACGCATTCTGAGCTAGTCGGGGAGTATTACTCGGCATCGAAAGGGAAATTTGGTATTTCCCCAAACCTATGTGCCACCGTAGGGTTGTTGATGATGATATTATTGGCCAGAGAGCCGAATTGTGATTATCAAAGCTTTAAGGTTTTACTCCCTGGCAAGAGTACAACACTCCCGCCAATGGGAGTGCTCTCCCTAGGAGGGAAAATGTATGTATTCCATGCGGCTCACGTGGGGTTGTCGGTTATAGGAAACTCCTCTGTCCATAAGAGTATGTTTCTTGAACTATCGAGTTGCTCCGAGTCTCGAGTTGATGAGTTTGATTGTCTATGATGATTCATGAGAATTTATGATGAATATTGATGATTTTATGATGATTTATGGGATTTGACTTATGTTTTCCTCTCTATAATATTATGAGAAGTATGAATAATGAAATTCAAGCCATGTGAGTCTTCATTTTCTGTACACATGTTTTACGAAATCAAAGATATTATTCAAATTATTACGTGCACCCTCGCATATTCAGTTGCATATGAGGAGTCATTGTAAGTTATGTAACTACTTCCCACGGTTTCTGTGTCAGTATAAATCTTCAGGAGTCAGGGGTGTAAGTGTATTCGATTGATTAGTGTTGGTATCCTGTGATTCAGTAATGCAGTACCCCAGTACAGTAGTGAGTTTTGAGGACAGTAAAGTGGTATCCGAGCTATGGTATTTGGAGTGTTTATAATTGTTATAGTGGTTGTGAACTGTGCATTCATATATATGTACTCATTTGTTATTCTCATGATTATTCTGTTGATTAAATATTTATGCATAAGCCCTTGGATTTAGCCTTCCCTGCTTGCATACTCAATACATCTTAGTACTGATGCATTCGCGCTATGCTGTTCTTTTATTTTGGGGCACCATAGGTTAGAGGAGTGAAACTTGGAGCATCTTAGAAGTCACTTGTATAGCAGCAGTGGGTGCAGCAGCGAGTCCTCATCATCTGAGGATATTGTTATTACAGTATGTGATTTTAGTAAACGGAGTTAGTTGGGGGAATTGTCCCTTCAATTCCACAGTTCAAGCAGTGTAGAGTCTTTTCAGACAGATGTATTAGTGTGTGATTTAAGGTATTGTATATTCCTAGATGTTTGAATCATATGGCAAGTGTTAGCCAATTTTTGGATGTATTTTATTATATTATGCAGTAAACAGGTACAGATATTAGAAAAAGGGTTAGGTTTTGGTCCTTCGGCATTATAAGCACCGTGTGGTGTTTCGGTTCTCGGGAATCGGGGCGTTACAAACTTGGTATCAGAGCCTAAGGTTCGACAGTGTCCTAGGGAGTCTGAAATGGTGTATCTAGTAGAGTCTTGTACAAGAGTGTGTTGCGCGCCACATTCATGTACGGGAGGCTATGGGATGTTTAGAAGAGTTTCCGTTCGTTCATGATCCAGATTGTGCTATTGCAAGATTTTCCAAGAGAGTTATGTAGACTCTTGTAATGATCTACTTATGTCAGATTTACCTTACTCTTAAGGTGACAGAAGTAGTGAAGCCAAAGTCTTTCAGATAGAACTTTCTCTGACGGTCCCCACAGATAGTTTTGGGACATGGTTCTCTAAAGTGAGCAGAGTATGCCTTATGGGGTTAGCTGTTTATATGGTGAATGAATAGGTTTTAAATTATATATGTAAGAATCTAAATGTGGAAGTTGGGAATTATATGTGTTGATTGATAGAGATATAGAAGCAATTCTCACGGTGTGGAGAAGTATAAGTGTAAGAGATGTGATATTTGAAGGCTAGAATGAGAATAGTATGTTTATTAAAGATTTGTGGATATTCATGTTATGTTTTAGAAGCTAAGCTTGAATCTTTAAAGAATGTAAGTTTATGGACTCCAAACTAAGTATTAAGATGTGAGTGTGGTATTTGTAGCCTATGAAGAAATCGAAGCAGATTATGTGTTTAGTGAGACAAGTAGGTATTGAAAAGACTGTATGTATATGATGATGATTGTAGAGACTAAGGAAAGATAAGAGTTGTATTCCAAGAAGTAGCATTGGTATTGAATTTATGTTTTCAGGTGTAGTCTTTCTGGATGAATTAAGTTATTATTTTCTGCACCGTTGTGCCTCAGACTCTAGAGTACATTGGTTGTAGTTGATTTTGGGGTTTAGCCAAGTGTTCAAAAGTGTCTGATGATGACTTAAAGCTGAGAGGAGGATGATAGAGAAAGTGACAAGTCAGTCCCTCCGAATCTGGTAGTGGTGCCAGTAGGTATGGAAAAGCAGTAAAGGGAGACAGTTCCCGACCCATTCTTATTTCAATAAAATATGTCTAGAGGGACCTTGGGTTCCAAGGGGGAGATACCCCATAATGTTATAATAATTACATGTCCATGCTCTTTCTATGATGTTAACCTCATCATTCGTTGCATTTCTAGTAATGCTTTCCAGAATTTGGTATATTAGGTATATTCGTATTTAATATGCACGTTCAATAGAAAGGAACTCGAATTGTGGACATGTTTGAACATGTATTGAAGAGATTGGTTGGGTTATGATTCTGTGGATTTGAGATGCATGTGTGTTGTGAAAATTTACCCATGAGTGGGTTGTTGAATGTTTTATGCGATAGATGTGCATGACTGGTGAACGTATGCAGAGTATTGGTTACTTTAGTCATGTGGTTATGTTTTGAGATGCGTTGCTATCTTGAATAAACCCAGTCGATTAGTGTTCTTGATCTGGCCTTCACATTCGAGGACGAATGTTTCCAAGGGGGACATGATGTAATACCCCAAAAAAATTTTTGTCAAAATTTTGTGCATAAATGTATTAGATCCTATCTTTGAGAATGATTTATAATTTTTCTGTGTGTCATTTCTAGGATTTCGACCCACCATTTCATAGAACATCAAATGATATTTCCAACGATATCTGGATCACCCAAAAAAGACACTCGAGCGATGAGTTACGACCATTCTGATCAAACTACGACCATTTCGATCGAACTGTGAACAGTAAAATGTGCAGGAAAAAAAATACTGCAGCCAGACGATTTTTTTGGTCAACTTCAAACGATCATAACACCTTGTAGATAATGAACTGTATGAGCTGCTATATATCAATGGAAATCCTTGAGAGTCTTCTTTCAAATAAAATTGGTTTAATCCAATTTGGACGTTGAAGTACAAAATTTATGGCCAATTTACTTCAGCCTATCGAATAGATCACTGAAGGATAGATTTGGGTTTTATTTATTTCTTAGGGACATTTTTGTCTTTCACCACTCTTTTAAATCTCTATAAATACCCCATTCAGCTGAGAACTTGTATTATTTTCCTCTCATTTCTCTTATATGTATATATATATATATATATCAAGTTAGGGTTAGGGTTTTGAATTGGGGTAAATTAATTGGAGGCTTTGATTCAAGAATTCCTTCTGTCAATCTCTTCCGACCACGAAATCTAAGGTATGCAAGTGTTTATCTATGGACTCCTTTCATCCATAGAGTCCACGAATCTCTTTTTGAAAGTTCAAGTTCTGTATATATATATATATATATATATATATATATTTCTAGACTTTGATGATGTATATATATATATACATGTTGATTGATATTTGATGGTTGAGATATATATGAGGATTATGTATGTTACTTGATATATATATGTATATGATGATTATGCATGTTGGTTGATATATATATATGTGTGGTGATGGTGTATGTTGGTTGATACATGCATGTGATGATTATGTGTGTTGGAAGAGATATATGGGGTGGCAGAAAATATGAGAATTTGACGAATTCACCAATGCCTAAAAGTGCATGTAAGGTGTTTGTGGAAATGTCTAAGAGGCTATAAATTTGCGTTCTTAGGATATAATAAGTTCTAAATGACTAGACTACTTTCTATGTATACGTTCAACATGAACTCCATGTTATTATCTAAAATTGGAGATGTTGTGTGGAAGGCTTATGATATGGTTGTAAGTGCGGACGAGGGATTTAGTTTGTGGAATTAAGATGAATGATGGTGTTGTAGTACATGTAATTGTTCATACTGACCTATGCCTAAATGGTGCATACAAGGTAATTGTAGAAATGCCTAGTTGAAGAAGAATGGATTGTATGACCCCTTGTGATCGAAGTGATGAGTTCATACCATACTTGCAGGCTACGTGTTTACTATGATGCTTGAGGAAAGTGGTAAGGCCATTAGGCCACACTAAGTGTGAAATGTCTAATTATGGGTCGAATTGCATATATCAAGATCTTAAAAGAAAGAACCTTGAGAAGTGAACCATGATGTGTTGAATGTATGTTACTTGTGTGTATCCCGATTGGATCAACTATGTTATGTTGTATTCTTCCTTAACCATATGGATCCTTGTTGAATGATCTACGATGTAATGGTATGAGATCCCAATACTTGTATATGAATTATGATCTTCAAATGATTGGTGTGAGGTGTTAATAAATGCATGGTACATGATGGCCTGTGGGCATGTGAGTATGCATTGTTGTATACTATGTATTACTTATGTTATTGATTGCTGGGGGTACGTATGCCCGAAATAGTCTACTGGTCTAGAGCTGAGTCAGTTTCGCGATAATCTTAGTCGTGCTATGATCGATGAATTTTCGATGATTTGAGAACTTAACATGAATTCCGCGAGAACTTAGTATGTGGGGTTTTGAACAAGAATATCTTTTCATTTTTGTGCCCAAAGAATTGATTTTATCATTGGAATTTCATGATTTTGTAAAGTGGGTAAATACTAAAGATGTTTTAATGACGAATTATGAGTTTATGAAAAATATAAATTGTTTAAGCTTTGATGTACATAATTACTTTATTATTCCCAAGTTATGATTTGATATGGTGAATTTTCATATTTCTACCATGAGTTGATATTTCAAGTGTTTTCAAGATATGATTTATGGAACTTTGAATCGTCCAATATTGGTATACATAATAACCTTATTATCTTGTTTTCTTGAATTGAGATTTTATGCCATAAATTGCATACCACTACTGTGAAATTATTTCTTTTGAATATTCTTGATATAAGAGCCATGATTTGAGTTACATTACGACATACAAAATCTTACTATGATTTGAAGATCTTAAATGCTTTTCAAAAGCTATTGTCATGATTTGAATATTGAAATGAAAGAATGATCATTTGAGAATATTGATTTGCATCCGCAGAGTCGGGACGATTTATATTGATTTTAAGCTCGTAGAGATGAAATGCTTAGTTATTGATACCATGTTGATATTGAGGAAAATTAAAATGTTTTGAGTGAAAATGTGTTGAGTTAGGAATCCACAAATTGATATGATTTGATAAATGAGAAAGAGATTTGATTTGGTCTTTATGATAGACCCTTGTGATATTGTAGTGGATTTCCTAATGCGTTTTGAGCTAGTCGGGGAGTATTAATTAGCACTGAGAGGGAAATTTGGTATTTCCCTAAACCTATGTGCCACCGTAGGGTTGTTGATGATGAAATTATTGGCCAGAGAGCCGAATTGTGATTATGAAAGCTTTAAGGTTGTACTCCTTGGCAAGAGTACAACACTCCCGCCAATAGGTGTGCTCTTCCTAGGAGGGAAAAAGTTGGTATTCCATGCAGTTCACGTGGAGTTGTCGGTTATAGAAAACTCCCCTGTCCATAAAAGTATGTTTCTTGAACTATCGAGTCGCTTCGAGTCTTGAGTTGATGAGTTTGGTTGTCTATGATGAGTCATGAGAATTTATGATGAATATTGATGATTTTATGATGATTTATGGGATTTTACGTTTGTTTTCCTCTCTATAATATTATGAGAAGTATGGATAATGAAATTCAAATCACTTGATTCTTCATTTTCCGTATGCATGTTTTACGAAATCAAAGATATTATTCAAATTATTGCATGCACCCCCATATATTTAGTTGCTTATGAGGAGTCATGGTAAGTTATGTAACTACTTCCTACAGTTTTTGTGTTAGTATAAATCTTCAGGAGTGAGGGGCGTGAGTGTATTCGATTGATCAGTGTTGGTATCCTGTGATTCAGTAATGCAGTACCCCAGTACAGTAGTGAGTTCTGAGGACAGTAAAGTGGTATCCGAGCTGTGGTATTTGAAGTCGTTATAATTGTTATAGTAGTTGTGAACTGTGCATTCATATATGTGTACTCATTCGTTATTCTCATGATTATTCTGTTGATTAAATATTCATGCATAAGCCATTGGATTTAGCCTTCCCTTCTTGCATACTCGGTATATCTTAGTCCTGACGCGTTCGCGCTATGGTGTTCTTTTATTTTGGGGCACCATAGGTTTAGAGGAGTGAAACTTGGAGCATCTTAAAAGTCACTTGTATAGCAGCACTGGGTGCAATAGTGAGTCCTCATCATCCGAGGATGTTGTTATTACAGTATTTGATTTTAGTAGATGGAGTTAGTTGGGGGAATTGTCTTTTCAACTCCACAGTTCAGGCTGTTTAGAGGCTTTTCAGACAGATGTATTAATGTGTGATTTAAGGTATTGTATATTTCTAGATATTTGAACCTTATGGCAAGTGTTAGCCAGTTTTTGCATGTATTTTATTATATTATGCAGTGAACAGGTACAGATATCAGAAAAAGGGTTAGCTTGTGGTCCTTCGGGATCGTAAGCACCGTGTGGCATTCAGATTTTTGGGAATCGGGGTGTTACATAAGGATTCTAAATTCTGATTTTACTGATCACATGAATTACCGGTAACTAATATAATTGATAACTGAGTGACTGCGTCTGACAATCTTGATTTTGATGGAACTAGCTGAGTTCCATACTGAGCTGAGTGATAGTATCTGGCAGTCCTAAAATTTGTAGAACTATCTAAGTTCTTTACTAAAGACTGAGACTGAGACTGTAGGAGGTAATCATATAACTGACACGCCTCTTTCTGAACAGTTTGGGGTCCAACCTATAACCCTAGTTGAAAGGGTGTCAGTACTATGCCACGGGTAAAGACAAGCTGTGAGTTAACCCTCTCTGATAGGTAGCTCTTTTGTCAACCCCTCGCTAGTAGTAGAACTCGAATAAGATGTATTAACCCTAGACTTGTAGGGTTATATCTAAACCTACGCTGGCTACATAGTTCTGGAATGCAAGGATTACTTCTAAGGATTAGACCCTCTGCTAGCAAGTTAGCCCCCATCCTTGGGTTCACTCGGTGTAGAATCCTATTCCCAACTGAATAGATACTTGACTAATTTCCTAGTTTATACTAGGCTGGACTGATATATTACTGATTGAACTGATTAACTGAACTGAATTGAGTTTACTGAGTTCTGTTGACTAACGGAATACTATGAGTTCTGTTAGCTGACTGAGATTACTGAGGACTGAACTGAATACTAAATAGGATTGGATTGATAGTGAGTTTTCTTGAGTTCTATAGCTGAACTAGAATACTACTGATCGTGACATGACTGAGACTGTTCTATTACTGACACTGGATCTAGGCACACAACTAAATTTTCGGGTATTAAATACCTTCAGTACTTGGTAGAATGAATAATAATAAGACATGACAATTCTTGAATACTTGTACAATAGTCAACCATTCACAATATAATCAATGAGGCATTTTATCAAGTACTTGGAAGTCATGAAATTATGCATGTACAGGAATGCAGGCTAAAGTATTAAAATACACCATTTAATTAACATAGACATTCCAACAAACATTTGCAAGGCATAACCTTAACATGATGGAAGTTTAAACACCTTGTGATGACATGAAATTAACATTTCGGTTACCAAGGGATCACAAATGCACCATTAATCAAATTAAGCATTTTATCAAACACCTAGAAGGCATAATATTGTACTTGAGCATGAAGACTATATTGATGCATTATTACTACAACCATTAATCGACAATTTGAGTGTTTTCAACTTGGGGAAAACATAATTCAACACACATGCTAACATACTTTCATGAATTTTAATAAAGAACCCGAGTTGGAAAGCATACCATAGCATCATCATGAACATAATCTAATTCAAAACATGGAAATCATAATTTCAAGTTTGAAAAAAGATTCTTGAACTCCAAGGATGGAAGGGATCCTTGGATGAATACTTTACATACCTTATTGCTTGAATTTGGAAAGATTGATGGTGAAATCTCTTGAATTTGATTGTTGGATTGACAACCCTGGGATTTTGTTCTTGAGGATTTTATGAATAATGATTGAATATGCCTCTAAAGGGGATAAATTTCATGTTTTGGGGGCTGAGAGTCATGGGAAAAAGACCCACATACCCCCATGAATGCGGTGTTTTATTGAGTAAAATTGGTCTACCGATGCGATATACAACGCGGTGCATCGATGGCATCGATATGATATCCAACGCGTCACGCCAAGATCACACTGGGTCACTAGAATGGCACGCTGGTAGCTAGGGACAATATAAAACAATGCAATAGGCGATGTGGCGTGCCAAGATCGCATTGGTCCACTATTTTGGGATTCCAAACATGGTCTAAACGAGGTCCAAAAAATCCAAAACTTGCTCGAGAACACCTATTGACCTTCCTGATCATGAATTAACTAAGATATAGACATTTAAAGGACTTTAAGGTTGCAAAATTATATTGCCAACTTCCGAAGGCTAAAAATAAACTAAGTCTGGAAACTTAGCTAGAATTTTCTAAGTTTAGAATCCCTTTACAAGCTTAAAGGACTGAATTAAGATAGAAATTTTATGGGGTCTTACATAGTTATAATGCTAGGGTTCCCACAACCTTATCAAAGGGAATTAGCTGCTCATATTTGCAAAATATCAAGTTAAATTCAATAAATAAAAAATATAAGAAATCTCTAAATAATGAAGATTAATACCCAAAATCACAAATCTATTGATCAACAAAAAATTATGAGTAAGAGATCAAAAGTTAATATTAGAATAAAATCAATGTTTGTTAATAGTATGAGTGCACAAACATAGGTAAACTGCTCAAAGCATGAAAAGATTATTTATAGGTTTCATAGAAACCCTAAAAATCCATGTTAAAGCGAATTGGGAAATTTGGGTGGGTGGCCACCTACAGCTCCACCGACAGTCCGTAGGTGGAACTTACCTCACGTAGGTGCCTCACCGTAGTTAGCAGAAAATTTTTGCAGCTTTAGTTTCTCTGAACTTTGACCTTCTGACACCTATATTCTAACTTATGGCACCAGTGAGTGACACCTATATTCTAACCTATTGCACTGGTGAGTCCGCATCCCTAGGCTCGCTCGGTGCTGAATCCTACTCCCATTTGAAAGACACTAAACTGATTAACTGAACTGAACTAATACTACTGGTATTGTCTAGCAGAGCTAAACTAAATTTACTGAGTTTTGTTGACTAAAGGAATGTACTAAGTTCTAAGGACTGACGAGAATACTAAAGTTACTGAGGTTACAGAGATACTAAAATTACTGAGATATCCTGAATCACATGACTGACTGAGTTCTGTGGATCATAGATTGACTGAGGAGATCATGAAAACATAACTTGACTCTAGGCACACAATTAAATGTTCGGGTACAAGTACCCTCAGGACTCGATGAGAAGAAACTGACATAACATGGATTACTTGAATGCATGACCAACAACACAATTCATAATTCACATATTGAAGCACTGAGATCAAACATGTGATATGCATAAGCTTGTACATACATGGGGATTTCATGATATCATACTAGTTGGTCATTGTTCCTTCATCTAGGCATTTAATCATACACATGGTAGGCATATCACAGGTAGACAACATTATACAACAATTATTCATCATGATTTATCTCTAATTTCATCATCCTAGGGTTTATTTATAGGTTTACATGAGCATACATCTGTACAAATCAAATCCATATAAAATTGATTACCCAACATGGATTTGAATTCAATTGATCATTCTCAACATAAGAAAAACAAACCCAACACGAAATTCATAAAGGAATCCAAAAACTTAAACTTAGAAAAGAGATTCTCGGTCTTCATGGATGAAAGGAGTCCATGAATGAACACAACGCATACCTGGGATGTGATTTCTTGAGGATTGACGGTGAAACCTTCTTGAATTTGAATCCCCAATAGAAACCCTAGCTTGTTCTTGAGAGAAACTAGCATATTTTTGGTGAAGAATGGCTAAATCACATGTTATAGTGTTTAAATAGAGGTAGGAAATTTACCCTTTTAACCCTTGGATGCGTCTTTAATTACTGAGAAAATTTCCCTATTTTTATCCTTGGCGCGACGCGCCACTATCGCGCCAAGTCACTGGTTTAGCCTTTGGATGCGTCTTTTATTTCTGAGAAAATTTCCCAATTTTCACCCCTGGCATGATGCGCCACTATCGTGCCAAGTCACTGGAAAGTGACAAATAGGAAATTGCATGGTGGCGCGATGCAGAGCTATCGTGTTGCCACATTATCTGTGACTAAAAGATTCATACGATGCGCCACTATCGCGGAGCAATACTGGAAATTGACAATTTCCATTTGACCTATCTCGCCGATGCGTGGAAGGCTCAGGTGATGCGCTGTCTTACTAAAATTGCTTTAACTCTTCACCTGGGTGTTGGATTTGGGCGAATTTGGTATTGATGGAAAGATTATTCGATTCCCCATATGATAAAACGTAAAAATCTTGAAAATAGCACATATAAAAAAGTCGATTCATCTTTAAAAGAAATCTTCTAACATTCTTGAGAAACTTTTCAAGCTAGGAAAAGTATGGGGTATTACATAAGCTCCTGATGGACAGCTTGCTAAGAGAATTAACAACCATATTAGCCTTACAAAGGTGATAGTGAAGACTCATATCATAATCCTTAAGTAACACAATCCATCTCCTTTGCTTGAGATTCAAATCCTTCTGGGTGAACACATACTGCAAGCTATTATGGTCTGAATTTATGTCAACATGAACTCTATACAAGTAATGGCACCAAATGTTCACAAGAAAAACCACAACCAGAAACTCTAAATTATGGGTTAGATAATTCTTCATATGTACCTTTAGCTTCGTCAAAGCATATGACACAAACTTACTATGATGAATCGAAACATAATCCAATCCCACACGTGATGCATCACAGTAAGCAACAAATCTATCAGTACCCTTAGGTTAGGTCAAAATTGGAGCTGAAGTCAACTTATCCTTCAACTTCTCAAAGATACCCTAACAAGCATCAAACTATAGAAACTTCACCTTCTTATGAGTCAACTTATTCAATGAAGCAATAATAGTAAAGAATCTCTCCACAAACCTCCTATAATACCCAGCTGAACCCAAGAAGCTCTGAATATAGGTTGGAGTTATAAGTCAATGCCACTTCTTAACCACTTTTACTTTATATGGATCCACCATGATCCCATCACTAGAAACTATATGACTAATAAAGGTCACAACATTTTACTAGAACTCAGACTTTAAGAACTTGGCTTGAAAATGCTGATCCTTAAGAGTTTGCAACACTATACGGAAGTGATTGGCATGATACTCCTAACTCTTAGAGTATACCAAGATGTCATCAATAAACACAAACCAAGATGTCATCAATAAACACAATGATGTATAAGTCCATAAACTGATGGAATACCCAGTTCATAAGATCTATGAATGCCTTTCGGGCATTAGTAAATTCAAAAGAGAGAAAGTTACTTTAGAATACTTAATCGAGTTAGAGATGACTGATTTGGATGTTATTCTCATGGATTGGATTTATTCCTACTATTCCATAGTCGAATGCAGAAATAGAATAGTCCAGTTTTAGTTTCCGAATGAACCCATCCTAGAGTGGAAGGGTAGCATATCCGCTTTCAGAGGTCAGCTTATTTCCTAACTTCGGGCAAGGAAAATGATATCTATGGGATGTTTCTATCATCTTGTTCAAGTTAAGGACAATAGTTCTAAAACTCGCAGTTTTGAATTAGTCCGAGTAGTGAATGAATACTTAGATATCTTTCCCGAAGATCTTCCAAGAATTCCTCCCGAAAGGGAAATAGACTTTTGCATTGATCTTCTTCCAGATACTCAACCTATTCTATTTCGTCATACATAATGGCATCAACAGAACTTAGAGAACTGAAAGAACAATTGAAGGATCTCTTAGATAAGGGATTTATTAGGCTCAGCATTTCCCCGTGGGGTGCTCTAGTATTACTCCTACACAAGAAAGATAATTCTCATAGGATGTGTATAGACTACAATCACTCAATAAGGTCACGATAAAGAATAAGTATCCTCTTCCCAAAATTAATGACTTGTTTGACCAGCTTTAGGGTGCTAGTTATTTCCCTAGTATAGACCTCAAATTCGGCTATCATCAGCTCAGAGTTAGAGAATGTGACATTTCAAAAATAGGTTTTCGTACTTGGTATGGTTATTTCAAATTCCTAGTCATGTGATTTGGTCTTACCAATGCCCCAACCACTTTTATGGACTTGATGAACTATGTGTTCAAGAAGTACTTGGACATGTTCATCATAGTCTTCATAGATGATATTCCGGTCTATTTTCGTATTGAGCATAATCATGCAAACCATCTTAGAATAGTACTTTAGACACTTAGAGATCATCAACTATTCGCCAAATTTAGTAAGTGCGAATTTTGGCTAAAGTCAGTAGCATTCCTTGGTCATATCATTTCCATTGATGGTATTAGAGTAGATTCACAAAAGACCAAAGCAGTAAGAAATTAGCCCAGACCTATCTCTCCATCAGATATCAGGAGTTTTTTTGGGTTTTACTAGCTATTACAGATGGTTTGTTGAGGGATTTACTTCTATTGTATCCCCTATTTCCAGATTGACTTATAAGAAAGTCAAGTTTCAGTTGTCAGATCCTTACAAGAAGAGTTTTCAGGAGTTGAAGACTCGACTCACCTAAGCTTCAGTTCTAGCTCTTCTAGATAGTTTAGATAGTTTCATAGTGTATTTTGATGCATCCAGAGTAGGTTTTGGTTATTTCCTTAAGCAACATGGTAAGGTCATAGCCTATACCTCCAGACAATATAAACCCCATGAGAGGAATTATCCTACTCATGATCTTAAGTTAGTAGCCATGGTCTTTTCCTTGAAGATTTAGAGACATTTTATCTACAGAGTTCATGTAGATGTCTTCATAGATCATAAGAGTCTTCAGTATGTATTTTCTCAGAAAGATCTCAACCTTCATCACACAAGGTGGTTAGAGCTCTTAAAAAATTATGACATGAGTGTCCTTTATCATCCGGGCATAGCCAACATAGTGGCCGACGCTCCTAGTGGGCTATCTATGGGTAGCGTTTCTCATGTTTAGGATAGTAAGAAGAAGTTAGCTTAGGATGTCCATTAGCTTGCCAGACTAGCCATTCGCTTAGTTGATACAGAGGAGGGTGATATATGGGTTTAGAGTAGTTTAGAATCATCTCTATTTTCTAAGGTGAAACAAAAGCAAGATAGAGATCCCAACCTTGTGAAGTTGAAAAAGTCAGTTTAGGATAAGAAAATAGAGGTTTTCTCCCAAGTGGGAGATAATATTCTTTATTGTCAGGGTCATCTCTATGTTCCAGGTATAGATGACTTAAGGCAATGAATTCTTGTAGAAGCGCATGCTACGTGCTACTCTATTCATCCAAGTGCTACAAAGATGAACGTCGACTTATGGGAAATATATTAGTGGAGTGGGATGAAGAGATATATTACAGAGTTTGTGCCTAAGTGCTCTACATGTAAGCAGGTTAAGGTAGTGCATCAGAAGCCTAGTGGGTCCATGCAGGAGTTTAGTATTTCTACTTTGAAGTAGGAAGTTGTAAACATGGACTATGTGATGGGTTTGCCTTAAACTCATCATCAGCATAATTCAGTCTGGGTCATTGTACATAGAATGACCAAATCAGCTTATTTTCTTCCAGCTCATACCTCTTATCAGCCGAGGATTATGCTAAACCCTTCATCATGGAGTTGGTTAGATTACATAGTGTTCCATAATATATTATCTCAGACAAAGTTACCCAGTTCACCTTAATTTTAAAAGTATTCCAAAAGGGTTTTGGTTCCTAAGTTCATCTTAGTATAGCCTTTTATTCTCAGAAAGATGGTTAAGCAAAAAGCACCATTCAGACTTTATAAGATATGCTAAGGGCATGTTCAATTGATTTCAAGGGAAGTTGGGAACACCACTTGCCTTTGATTGAATTTGCATACAACAACAGCTATTATTCCAGTGTTAAGATGTCTCTATTCGAAGCTCTCTATGGTAGGAGATATAGATCTCAAATTGGTTGGTTCAAAGTTAGTGAGGCCTTATTCAAAGGTCCTGACATGGTATTCGATGCCTTAGAAAAAGTCCAGTTGATTCGAGAAAGACTTTAGGCTGATCAGAGCCGACAAAAGTCTTATGCAAAAATTTGTAGAAAAGATCTCAAGTTTGAGATTGGTGATCATGTCTACCTAAATATCTCTCCCATGAATGGAATGAAATGGTTTGGCAAAAAAGGAAAAGTCAGTCCTCGATATGTCGGTCCCTTCATGATTCTGTTTATCTAGTCTTTCATATCTCCTTGCTTAAGAAGTGTAAAGGTGACCCATCAGTTGTAGTTCCTATTCAGAGCATTGATATTCAAAACACTCTCTCTTGTGAAGAGATTCTAGTCAAAATCTTAGACTATCAGACTCGTAGATTGAGGAACAAAGAAGTTCCTCTAGTTAAGGTTCTTTGGCGAAATTAGTCCATTGAGAGAGCTACTTGGGAAGCAGAGAAAGACATGTGTACCAAGTATCCTTACCTCTTCTTCACCAACTCAGATCAAGCTCAAGGTAACAGTTCTCCTTAAGCTTATTTAGTTTCATGTTTGATGTTCATCATAAACTTGGTATGTAGCTTTATGCTCATGTTCCCATTAGAAACTTAGTATCAAGTACCATTGCATATTCAGTCATGCACACATATATAATTATGCATCAGGCATGTATTCTCGTTCTGAGAAACATAGTTCTTCAGAACACTCAGTCATGCTTTCATGAATCAGTTACACATGTATCAGATATGCATGTTAAGTATTACATGTTTAACTTTTCAGTCATGTCAGTCATGAGATCATGTTCTAGTTATTCATGTTCAGTATGTACGTAAGTTGTATTTTCTTCCCTCTCAGTCAGTCTCATTCGAGGAAGAACGTTCTCATGGGGGAGATATTGTAATACCCTATACTTTTCCTAGCTAATTTCATCTCAAGAATATCGAGTATTAGATTATAAATTGAATGATGGTTATTCCATGAGCAAATTTTAAGATTTTCACTTTTTGACATGTGAAAAATTCATTAAGCTTTTGATCGATATAAGATTTACCCAAATCCGATAACCGGGTTAAAAGTTAGGACTATTTCAAGTTCCCATTGTAAAATAGCGCCATATTAGTCAGTGGCCCTCTGCACCACAAGATGAAATAACATTTGTAGAATTCCAGTTGGGGTCTATGATTATGGAGCATCGCGTCGGGGCCCAAATTCAAATTGTCCTTTTCGAGTGTCTTAGCACAATTTTCTCCGCGTCGCGTCAAAGTTCTAGGTCGCAAAGCAACATGATGGCTATGCATCGTGACATTCCTCAATTTCCCAATTGTCAAATTCCAGTGACACAACACGATAGTGTAGCGTCGTGCCAGGGGTCCAATTTAGGAAATTTTTACTGAAATTACATGACACATCCAGGGTAAAAAGGGGAAACTTCCCACCCCTATTTAAGCCCTTTAACACATCATTCATCCATTTTTTTTACCTAAAATACACTCTATTCTCTTAAGAACCTCTCAAGAACAAGGTAAGGTTTTCATAGAATATCCAATTCCAAGAAAGTTTCGCCGTCAATCTTCATGAAATCACGAACTAAGAAATGCATAGTGTTCATTCATGGACTCCTTTCATCCATGAAGTCCATGAATCCCTTTTCCAACTTCAAGTTATGGTATTTCTTTATGATTTCATGATAGGGCTGTTCTTGTTCATATTTATAAATGAGAAATTGAACTGTACTCCATGTTGGGGGATAATTTCTATGTGGGTTAGTTTTCCTTCCATCGAGTCCAGGGGGTACTCGTACCCAAAACATTAGCTGTGTGCTTAGAGCCATGTCATATTTTCATGATATTCTCAGTCAAGCTATGATCTTAGACTTTAAACAGTCTAATGTCTTAGGAAATCTCTATGATATCATGACCTCAGTCAGTTGTCAGATATCAGTCTTATTCTATCAGTCAACAGAATTCAATAATTCAGCCCATGTTCAGTTTAGTTAAATCATGTTCAGTGTCTATTTAGATGGGAGTAGAAATTAGCACCGAGTGAACCCAAGGATGAGAACACACACTATCAGATGAAGGTGTGATTCTTTAAAGTCATCCTTGTATTCCATAACTATGAAGCCATCATAGGTTGAGACATCAACACTGTCTGATGAAGGTTGATGAGATGGATAAGCACTGTAAGGTAAGTGCCCCACTGTTCTCGTAAAGGGGAAGGTATCAAATGAGGGTCGCCCACAGCTTTTCCTTACCAGTGGCACGGTATTGACACCCTTTCCAATTGGGGTTATAGATTGGACCCCAACTTAGCCATAATGGTATATTAGGGGCATGTCGGTTAGATAACTACTTCCCATAATTTCATGTTACGAAATCAGGACTGTTAGACTAAGTCAATCAGTCTCACTAATACCACTCAGATAGTTCTTCAGATTTCAGGACTATCAGAGATAGTCAACTCAGATATAGTACGGAACTCAGATAGTTCCATCAAATACTATCACTCATGTTATCAGTTATATTCAGATTCAGTAATCATGTTATCACAGCATTAGTGTCAGTTGTTATGTTTCATGCATGTATTTTCACTCTCATGATAGTTAGTCAGTTATTATTATTGTTCATGCATATGAACCCCATGCATTTAGCCTACCTCACATGCATACCATTACATTTAAAGTACTGATGTATTTGCACTATGGTGTCGTATACCATAGGTTCAGAGACACGAGCTCCAAAGCAATAGTAGATTCTAGATATCCGCAGACAGTGTTAAAAATGAGTCCTCATCTTTTGAGGACATGATTATTTCCCTATTCTCTCATTAATCAATTTTCTCGTTGGAGTTAGTTAGGGACATGTCCCATCAGCTCTTTACTCAGACAGTTCAGTCAGTTAGAGGCTTTTTACTATTATGTTTCAGACATCAGTATTTTTAGTTTTGTTTTGGGTTCTATTACAACTCGCAGATATTACATTATTCAAATCATGTTCAGTATTAAATCTTATGGACTTTTAGTGTATGTTTCCACATTATTATGTCATATTATGTATTATACAGGTACAGATATTAGTCATGGGTTAGCTTGTGGTCCTTTGAGGTCATGAGCACCGTGTAGCATTTTGAGCACAAGGCATGGGGCGTTATAAACCAGCAGGCTATTGCCTCATATAACCCAATAGAAAATATAGTTGTAACTAGTATTTAGGATTTCACCTGAATGAATCTACCATTATTTTTAGGATCCAAGTCTGAGGAGTATCCATAGGAGTTTCTTGATATGGTTCAGAAGTTGACTAATATCATGGGCGTCACTTCGAGTGAGAGTGCAAAGTTGGCTGTTTACCAGTTGTAAGATGTAGCTCATATGTGGTATAAGCATTGGAAGAAGGATAGGGGTGTTGAGGCAGGGCCTATTAAGTGGGAAGAGTTTTCCACTACCTTCTTATACAGGCTCGTTCCATAAGAGTTGAGGAAAGCTAAGGTGCTGGAATTCATTAATTTGAAGAATAGTAATATGAATTTAAAGGAATACTTGCTTACGTTTACTTAGTTGGTGAGGTATGCTCCTTCGATGGTGGCTGATAATAGGTCTAGAATGGGTAAGTTTGTTTTTAGTATAGCTGATAGTATGGTTAAGGAGTGTAGGCTCGCTATGTCTATTAAGAAGATAGACCTATCTAGGCTTGTAGTTCATGCTCAATATATTAAGAAATAGTATCTTAAGAAGAAAAAGAGAGATAATAAGAAGGCCAAAATAGGTAGCTTTAACTTTTCTCAGCCGATGTTAGAGAGTGGTAACCGTTCTAAGTTCTATTGAAAATTTTTAGCCCTAGCTCCATCTTTATGTAGTACACCAGTGCCAAATTTCTGAAATAATAGTCGAGATAGGGCACCAGGCGCCAAGTCCCAGGGTAGTGTGAACAGTGGTCGTACTAATCCATTTTGCTAAAATATGGTAGAAATAATCAAGGTATGTGCAAGGCTGGAAGTGATGTATGTTTTGGATATGTCAAGCCAGACCACAAAGTCAGAGAATGCCTACAGGTGGCTTAGCATAGTCAGCACAATCATTCTTAAGTTCAAGTTAGTCGCCCAACTCGGTAGGGTACTGCTTCTAGTGCAACCAGTGAATAGCGCCAAAACTAGATGTATGCACTCCAGTCCCGACATGATCAGGAAAGTTATCCTGATGTAGTTACAAATATATTACAAGTTTTTCATCTTCATATGTATGTTTTTTTAGACCTTGGAGCTTCACTTTCTTTTGTAACCCCCTATATAGCTGTCAATTTCAGTGTCAGTCCAAAAATATTAGCAGAGCTTTTCTCAATATCTACCCCAGTGGGTAAATCTATTATATCTAGATGGGTATACAAAAATTGCTCGATTATAGTATCCTAGAAAATTACTTCAGTTGATCTCATGGAATTAGAGATGATTGATTTTGATTTCATTATTGGTATGGGTTAGCTTAGCTCATGTTATGCCTCATTTGACTGTAGAAATAGAGTTTTTTAGTTCTAGTTTCCTAATGAACCAATTATTAAATGGAGGGGTAGTACTTTAGTTCATAAGGGTCAAATTACTTCACATATTAGAGAAAGAAAGATTATATCCAAGGGGTGCATGTACCATTTTATTCGAGTGAAAGACACTAATTCTGTGACTCCCAATCTCGAGTAAGTTTTAGTACTGATAGAATTTCTAGATGTGTTCCCTGTATATCTTCCTAGAGTAACCCCCAAAAAGGAAATCAACTTCAAAATAGATCTCCTTCAAGATATCCGGCCTATCTCTATTCTACCCTACAGAATGGCTCCAGCTGAACTTAAGGAGTTATGAGAATAGTTGAAAGAACTCTTAGATAAGGGATTCATTAGTCCTAGTGTTTCCTCATGGGGTACTCCAGTCCTATTCATGCATAAGAAAGATGGTTCTCTCAGAATGTACATAAATTATAGTCAGTTAAACAAAGTCATAATCAAGAATAAGTATCTACTCCTTAGGATTAATGACTTGTTTGACCAACTTCAGGGTGCCAGTTTTTTTTCTAAGATAGATCTTACATCTGTCTATCATCAGCTCAGATTCAGAGAATGTGACATTCCAAAAATAGCTTTTAGAACTCGGTATGGTTACCTCAAATTCCTAGTTAAGTTTTTTGGACTAACGAATACTCCAGAAGCTTTCATGGGATTGATAAATAGAGTGTTCAAGCATTACTAGGACATGTTCATCATAGTCTTCATTAATGATATACTTGTCTATTCCCATAGTGAAAACGAGCATGCAGATCATCTCAGAATTGTATTACAACTCTTAGAGCCCATTAATTGTTCACCAAACTCAGTAAATTTGAGTTTTGGATAAGATCAGTAGCTTTCCTTGGCCATATTATTTTAAGGGATTTCATTAGAGTTGACCCTCAAAAGACCAAGGCAGTGAGAAACTGGCCCAGAGCTATTTATCCATCAGATGTCATGAGTTTTGTGAGTTTTGCAAGCTATTACTGATAATATGTTAAGGGGTTTTCATCTATTTCATCCCCCATGTCTTGATTGAATTAGACAAAAGTCAAATTCCAGTGGTCAGCTTCTTCAGAGAAGAGTTTTCAGGAGTAAGACTCGACTCACCTCAGCCCAGTCTTGACTTTGCCAGATAGTTTAGATGGGTTTGTTGTTTACTATGGTACTTGCAGAGTGGATCTTGGTTGTCTATTGATGCAGAGAGGTAAGGTCTTAGTCTATACCTCTAGACAACTTAATCCTGATGAAAATAATTACCCTACCCATGATCTTCAGTTGGTAGTTGTTTTTTTTGCCTTGAAAATTTAGAGGCAATTTCTTTATGGAGTTTATGTTGATGTGGTCATGGATCACAAAAGTTTGCATTATGTGTTTTTGTAGAAGGATCTAAATCTTTATCATAGAAGGTGGCTTGATTTGTCAAAAGATTATGATATAAGTGTGTTGTATCGTCCGGGCTAAACCAATGTAGTGTCAGACATCCTTAGTCTATGGGTAGTGTTGCTCATGTTGAGAATAATAACAGAAAGTTAGTTACAGTGGTCCATAAGCTTTCTAGATTAGGTGTGTGGTTGGTTAATTTAGCCAAAGGTAGTATATTGGTTCAGAATGGTTTGGAATCTTCTTTGGTTGCCGAAGTGAAAGAAAATCAAGATAAGAATTCTAGTTTGGTTAAGTTAAAGGAATCAATTAGAGATCACAAAATAGAGGTTTTCTTCCAAGGGGGAGATGGTGTGTTGTGATATCAGGGTAGGTTATTTGTATCATGTGTTGATGATTTAAGAGAGCAGATTTTAGAATAACCACATAGTGTGCGTTACTATATTCACCCAGGAGCCACTAAGATGTATCGTGATTTGCAAAAAAATTATTAGTAGAGTGGTATAAAGAGGGATATCGTAGAGTTGTAGCTAAGTATTCGAATTATCTGCAAGTCAAGGTTGAACACTAGAGGCCTAGTGGCATATTGTAGGAGTTCAGCATTCCCACTTGGAAATGGGGAGAGGTAAACATAGATTTTGTGATAGGGTTGCCTCATACGCATCATCAACATGATTCGATATAGGTGATTGTAGATAGAATGGCTAAATCAGCCTATTTCTTGCCAGTTCATATCTCTTATTCATCTGAGGACTATGCTAATATCTATATTAGAGAGTTGGTTTGGTCGCATGGAGTACCGTTGTCTACTATTTAAGATAGAGGTACTCAGTTTACCTCTCACTTTTGGAGGGCTTTTCAGAATGGTCTTAGTACCTAAGTTTATTTTATTATAGCTTTTTATCCTTAGACAAATGGTTTGGCAGAGAAGATCATTCATACCTTAGAGGACATATTGAGGGTTTGCATTATTGACTTTAAAGGTAGTTGGGATAATAACTTACCCTTGATTGAGTTTGCCTACAATAACAGTTATCACTCCCATATTCAGATGGCTCTATTTGAGGAACTTTATGGAGAAGGCGTAGATCTCCTATTGGTTGGTTTGAAGAAGGAGAGGCTACATTAATAGGGTCATATTCAGTGTTTGATACGATAGAGAAAGTTTGATTAATCAGAGAGAAGCTTAAGACAACCTAAAGTCATCAGAAATCCTATGCCGAAGTAAGGAGGAGAGATCTTGAGTTTAAAGTTTAGGATTTGGTTTATTTAAAAATCTCACCCATGAAGGGAGTGGAGAGATTCACCAAGAAACGGAAGCTTAGTCCCCAAAATATTGGCCTTTGCTTGAGCTATTTTGGGAGGGTAACTTATGAGCTAGAATTGCCCGCAAGTTTGGCATCAGTGCATTTCGTGTTTCATGTTTCCCTATTAAAGGTGTATTGGTGATCCAGCTGTGGTAGTTCCTTTAGAAAGCATGGATGTTTAGGATATCCTTTCTTATGAAGAAATCCCAATCAATATCCTTGATCGTCAGATTTGTAGACAAAGGAAAGAAGAAGTTCCCTTGGTCTAAGTTCTTTGGCTGAATCAATCCATTAAGAGAGCCTCTAGGGAAACACAAGAAGATGTGTGTTACAAGTACCATCATATTTTATTTGCAAACTTAGACTTATCTTAAGGTAATTATTTTTCTTAGATTATTTGTTTTCCATTCTCAGTTTCAGCTATATTATTATTCTCATATCATTGCATGCATTCATGAAATCAGTTCAGTTCATGTATCATGTTTTAGACTCAGTCATGTATTCATGTTTTCTTTTATGTATGTTCAGTATGTGATCTCAATTGCGTTAGTTTAGAACTCTCATCTTAATCAGTCTTATTCGAAGATGAATATTCCCAAGGGGGAGATATTTTAATACCCCATATTATTCTTAGCTCAATTCAGCTCCTAGCTGCATGCATAAGAGGCTTAAAACCTAAAAATTTCACTAAGTGTTGGGTACTTAGTCATTTTTAAGGACTCTTAACTTTGAGGATTTTTAAATTGTTCTTCCCGACCTCGATACATTGGTTTTTGAGTTAATTCAAGTTCATGGGTGTAAGGTACATGTCTCAGAGAAGTTTTGGATTTTTCGAACAAGGATTAGGTCATATTTGGATTACGATTCTAGCAGCACATCACGATAGGGCCGCGTCATGGTGGTAATAGTGATGGAACCCTCATCACATCATGGTGACCCTGTATACCACATTCTAATTATGAATTTAATTGCCTGAGGGGAAATTATGTCATTCCCCCTAAATTCGATTCGTCAATTCACATATTATAATGTCAGTTAGGGCATTATTTGCCCATCTTCTTCAATTCTCCTCTCAAAGTATCCCTATTCACCTCCTAAGAACACCAATTTCCATTAATCTATCTCCAAGGAAACCCAGAATTCAAGTTCTAAAATGTAAGAACCTTCAAGAAATCAT
This sequence comes from Capsicum annuum, assembly GCF_002878395.1. Classification (NCBI taxonomy): domain Eukaryota; kingdom Viridiplantae; phylum Streptophyta; class Magnoliopsida; order Solanales; family Solanaceae; genus Capsicum; species Capsicum annuum. The sequence goes on along the minus strand of NC_061118.1, from coordinate 42,890,086 downwards.
CAAGATTGGTGCTTCTTTCATAAGATTAAGGGTTTAAGGTATGTGTGATATTCATCCATGGGACCTTTTCAACCATGGAGTCCAAGAATCCATTTTATTTTTAAATTATGAGTTTTTAAATGTTCAAATTGAATTATCTCCATGAATCTGTTATTGATTTTGATTTTGAGTTATATTTACAAGTGTTTGGATGGGATGGGCCATTACATGTCTTGAATATTTAAATATTCATACTGAAATCCCTAATACATGGTTTTAGTATTGTAATCACGTTATTCCTTGCATGTATTACCCCGTTACCATGCCTAAATTCATGACTCTCATTTGTTTGATGAAATGTCTAAATGTTGGGTTTTGAGCAATGATCCCTTACTATGGATTATAAAGATTTATATGTCCTAACTGTTCTTTCCATTCACTATTAGTGGGTTATGAATACTCAATACCTAGTTTTTTGCTTAATTTCTGTATCTTCAAAATAATTTCAGATAAACCATGAGCATTCTCATTCAGTTAGTTATTATGATTAGTTGTTTACCCAGTTAAGCTTAGTTCAGTCTAGTACACAGTGTCATTCAGTTAGGAGTAGGATTCAACACCGAGTGAACCCAAGGATGGGGGCATTCCTACCAGTTTAGGGTTTGACCCTTGGTAGTAATCCCTGAGTTATAGAACTACATAGACAATGTAGGTTTAAGACATCTTTCTGCTAGTTTAGGGTTGAAACATATCACATGAGTTTCCTGCCAGTATACAGTGACTCTTTAATCCTTCGAGACACTAATTTAGTGGATCTACACAGTTGGTGTTGGTACCCATGGTACCGTACTGACACACTTCTAACTGGGTTTATAGGTTTGATGCCGATTAGCTCAGATTGGGGCATGTCGGTCAGATTATATCTCCCACAGTTTTAGTAAAGTATTTAGTTCAGAATTCAGTTGAGGTTTGCTTGACCAAAGTATATAGATTACCTGTCATTCAGTTATCAGATTTTAGTATTTCTGATTACAAATTATTTTATAAATGTATTTATATATGGTTGGTCATGCATTCTCATATATATCAGTTTGCATGCATACATGCTTAGTTATCACATGCTATACAATGAGTCCTTATTTTCGCATACACTGTACCTTATGCATTTCAGCATGTCCTTATTGCATATACTAGTACATTCAAAGTATTGACCACATACTCTTCTTTGTGCTATGATGTCTTATATCAAAGGTTTGGACGCTCAGTTCCCCGACCGTACTTAGACAGTCCAGCACTTCAGCAGCAGCAACTATGTTTAATTAGTTATTTCTGTTATTCTCTTCAGTTAGTCAGTTTGAGTTAGTTGGGGGTCTGTCCCATCAACTCCTCAGTCAATATAGAGGTTTTTAGACAGTCAGTTAGACAATTAGTCAGTTTATCAGTATTATCAGTTGCATTTTCAGTGTTTTTAAGAGACGTTTATAAATTTGTGATTGAATCAAGCTTTTAGTAGTTAGATTGATTTTGGCCTTATTAGTTTATCTTCTGCATACATGTTTTATTGCCAGCTTATTCTGTGCTCATAGAACGTAGCAGCTCATGGGTTAGCTTATGGTCACTTGTGACCGTAAGCACTATTGTTCTGACTAGGGGTTAATCTCATGCCGTAACAATGCCGTATGAAGAAAATGAATTTTTATTTCATACTTTACATTCTAAAAGAGAAATTGATGAATGGAATATAGATGTATTAGGAGAACATCAAATGGACACGTTCCGAACTAGGGCCTTGTCGTAATGGTCATCTTAGTCCCAACATGGATCGGAGACCACCTATTACCCATACCTACCAACCAAGCATATACCCTAAGTCGGATGAATTCTGAACGCATAATAAGATATAACGATTAGCAGTACAAAGACTTTGGGATAGGTCCAAGAACATGACCAATCCGAACAAGTTTATCCATCTAATGCTAAACCAACAATCATACCAAAACCAAAAATAATAACCAAGCCCTTGTCCATACCATAACAAAAAGGAACACTAAAAATTTAAATACAGTCATACGACATCAGCCCCAATACCATACCAATGCAAATCCTGACATCACTGCCAACACCACCCATACTAACCCATAGTAGTCTCACAAAGCCTTTATTCAAAGAACAATATCCAGCCGGGACATGCCCCCGCTGATAATAATCAACTTACATTTTAATTTAAGTTCAAGGCGATCGTCATCAATATATTTACCATTAAATTCGAGGTTTAATCCAAGAGGAACAATGTGAGTGGTGATCAAATTCACTCAAAAAAATAGATACTTGCTAAATTCAAAACTAGAATCCAAGAAGATAAAAATGGGGGGTTTGTGAAATATCACAACTAATATTTCCTTTTAGTATTTTCTAGTATTAATTTGGGGTGACTGATAATTAGTGTCTAATCAATTAGGCATGGATCTTGGGATTATACTTTCCTAGGAGAGACATATGCATGAGCGTGTGATGACTTGATGCATATTCTAAATGTTAGTGATATGGTAGGCTAGGTTAGAAATCCTTTAGGCTAGTTTGTCAATAAAACCTTAAAGATGACACTCATTGACCCTTTTGAGTACCTAATGAGTGCTTCAATCAAAACTACCTAATACCTCTATTTGACACCCCTATTTCTAAGATGGTGTCCTAAGTATAATTAACTTCACAATCACCCTTATGTATAGGATAGTGAAAATTAGTAAACTAACCTCAATAATTCTGTACTCTTGCCTTGGTTCCCACATCCCTATTTCAAGGATGGTGAGAGTTTCTATAGTTCACCCAAACCCCTCTTTGAAGGATGGTTTGACCTTTCAAGAGCCTGGGTTTTTTTATCTATCAAACCAATTTGGGTATTTGGAGGTTTCACCCACAAATCCCAACCAATATACTCAAGAAAGAGTGGAACAAAACATCACAAACTAGAAAATGCACAAACAAATCACATCCCATATATATTTACACCCTAATATAGCATAATCCCAGGAGAAAAAACTAACTACTCATAGAAATAGTAAACAAGATATACCCAATAACCTCTATTGATTAGCTCTATGGAAGACTGCGGGAATGTTACTTCAAACTTTGAATATCCACAAATCTCCAATAGGAGTCAGCTAATACTCCACTTGGAAACCACTCCAATGTATTTTTCACTAAAAATTAATATAATACTTTTTTATCCAAGTATGGAGGCTAAAAAGTAGAACAATGTTCAATAATTGGGAATTGTAGAGATGAAAATGGAATCATAGGGTTTGAGTCTTCTTTAACGAAAATTTGGGAACAGTTGTGTGCATTTACATTTTTTCCCTTGGGCTGATTTTCCTCTATGCCGCGATTGCAACAACTTTACCGCAATCGCGGCTACAGCGATCGCGGTTAGTACCACACAATCACAGTAGATTGACCTTCATGAATGACCGCGATCACGGCCCTCAGACCACGATCATGGTAATTGAGGCTATGTCTGCTCCAAGTCTTTAGTTGTGCTTTCTTGCTCCCATTTTTGATCCTTTTTATCTCTAATCAACTTATTTCCATCTCATCAACCATGTTCCTATAAAATATTGATATTATTGAATTCAATCACAATTATGTCTTATTTATTCATTCAAAACATGGTAGTGTGCACGAATGTTAAGTGCAAATGAATAGTAAATTCACCACTCATCAATACCCCTAATTTAAAACTTTGCTTGTCCTCAAGAAATTATCACCTCTCATCATGAGACACTATACATTTATGCCTAAATTTCATGCCTCAATAATCACATTGAGGTTAAGCTTAGTAACCACAACAAGTAGCTCTTTCCACATAGACCAAGCTATTTTTACTTCACCTTTCTAAATAAAAACCAATATCTAAGGATGAAAAAGACTTCAAAGAGCAACAATGCAACAATAACCAATACTCGAGAAACGACTCACTTTTGAATATCACCAAGCTATTCGCCTTTTTCCTTATTTCTCAGAAGGTGACAAAATCACCCACCTCAATTTGTTCTCACAAGAAGAAAAACATTACACACCAAGCTACCAGATGTGCAACAAGGAATTTTTAAGTGCAAAACCCTCTCACTCACAAGAACTCTCTATGCTAACAAGTGTTATACCATAGGCTTGCCACTATTTACAATCACCACTACAATGAAAGCAAAAAATTAGAGATCTCAAATGCCATATTGAGCTTGTAACGTAGGTTTGTGTTAGGATAGGATATCATTTAGTAACAACATGGTTACACCCTCCTTGAACATCTACATTACACTACTTGATCAATCCTTTAACTATGGTCCACTTCCCTTTTATTCGTTCTTTTGAATGTACAAGCCTGGTGATGTTGGGCGTATTTATACATATAAGCACCATAACTTACCCATGTTTTAGCTAAGTTTTGAGGATACAATACATAATTCTTCCACTTTTAGTCTATTTTCAGTTAAGTGAGCTGACCTATGTGATTAGCATGCTTTTCAGGTACTAATGAGGAAGATTTCAGCACTTTGGGGACCTGTGGACAGCAAAGGAAAACTTCACAGAAAAAGGAAAGCAGCTCTTGGACTGAATGTGATGCATGAGAAGTTTTTCCCAGGCAAACTCAACATTTTTTAATAGTTAAGGATGCAGAAGCAATTTATTAGAGAAGGATGTTATTAAAAGCATTATTGCTGAAATTTTAGATCATTATTCACAGTCTGTATTATTTTGAAAACAAGAAGAACAACGGCTTAGCTTGTGGACAGAGAGAGAGAAACATGTTTCTCTCTTAATTTCGCTAGTCACCTTCATCACCAAGATCATTCTTAGTGTTGGTATGATGAATATTTCTATGTTGATTTCTGTTTTATTCATGAGTAGCTAAGCTTATTGTTAGGGTTATGGAAAACTTGTAGTATACTCTCTATTGCTATGGGTTTGTGAATGTATGATGTGTCACTCTCTTCATTTTGATTGAATTCTTGTGGTTGCAAACATAAGGAATACGCCATTATAGCAATAACTTGTTCAATAGAAAAGTTACTGTTTGGAAAATAGAGTGTGACGAGAAAATAGGGATTCCAACCTCTATTTTACACGTTAAAGCCCTAGCAGGATTAACTTCTTGGAAAGTTCGTACAATTTGTTGAACACTTTGGATTCGAAAGAACTAAGGTGAATAAATCCTTAATGGTTGTAAAACACTTGGATTTAGAATTAGAATACATCTCTCTGTAAGTGCATGCATGTATAAAATCCGTATTACTTATAGTTAATAGAGAAGTAGTATCTACAAGGTGGACATAACCCTAACTTGTCATTCTCTGTGATCAAATATAATTACACATATTATCTCATCGTTAAACTGATAATATTATTGTGCACTTAAACCAAACCCCCCTTACCTTGGAACCTTCGATCAACAGTCTAATAATAATTGCAATACTTAGTGATCATAGTATTCCCTGTGGGATTCGACACCCAACCCAGTTAGGTTCTATATCTGACAGCGACCGCTTACACTTTCTAACGAGATTTGTAATTTGGGCGTATCAAATTTTGGTGCCGTTGTTAGGGAATACGGTTGTCAACTAAGTTTGTGATAGTTAATAGACCCTTTGGTCAAAGATTCTCAAATTTTACTTTCTGTTTGTTGTTTTTGTTTTGTTCAGGTTTAATGGATTGCATGCCAAATACACAAAGATCTAGTCAGCCATTATTACCTATAAATCCTGAACCACATCTTATTGGCAGAATGGATATGCAACGAGACCTTGAAAGGATAGCTACTCAACATAAGAAGGCTAGATTAGCTGTATTGGCAGCTGCGCAAGTAAATCAACAAAATGCTGATAACCTAGGCTGGGTACCAAATCTTGATGATGAGGACCTGGGTGATGATGAGTTATTAAATCCAAGGCGTGCAGATGATGTGGCTGCACCAGTGAACAGGAATGTCAATAGAGATCGTCAAGCTAGAATGAGACCCAAACGCCGAGCTGTGCAAGTTGCTTTTGATGATGATGATGACGACTTGGATGGGGCTGGTGCCACAGGGGATATTATTCCTCTGTCCTTGGCACCCGAAGCAAAATTCAATATCACTAGCCCCATGATCCAACTATTGCAACTCAAAGGGTTATTTGGTAGACTTGCAGGCGACGATCCGAATATGCATCTGATTAATTTTATCTCAACATAAAAATCATTTGACAATCCAGGGGTTGGACAGAATGCGATCTGGCTGTGCTTATTTCCATTGCTCTATCTGGAGAGGCAACCCTATGGTTAAACGGGCTAACTCCTAACTCTATTACCAATTAGAGGCAACTGAAAGAAGCTTTTCTAGAAAGATTCTTTCCGCTATCCAAGAGAGCATAATTAAGAGATGAGATAAGCAATTTCAGATAGCTTTCAACTGAAGCTCTCCACGAGACATGGGAGAGGTTCAAGAAGAAGCTTATGCGGTGCCCAAATCATCAGATGACCAATGTCCACTTGATAGAAATATTATATAGGGCTTTGAACTCGGTGACTAAGCCAGTGGTTGATAATGCTGTGGGTGGGTCATTCATGGACCTTACTTTTATTGAGGCATGTAATATGTTGGATCATATGACAAAGCAGAGTAGAGCTTGGCATACCAGGGATTCTGAGGTAGCAAGCTCTACTGTATCTAGTGGCATGATGGCAGAACAGAGGCGAAAAGAAGAGAAATGTGACCAGGATATAGCTCACATGAAAATGCAGATGGACCTTTTTACCAAGCATTTATTATCAGGGAAGACAGAAAAAGTCAAGGCTGTTGTATCACAGGGAAGAGATGACTCCGATTCTGAGAAGGAAGCAAATTACTTGAATAATCAGGGGGGTTTTCGAGCCAATGTCTAAGGAAACCAAGGTCGGAACTATTATGGAAAATCCGGATACAAGGATCGAGACCAAGGGAATTGGAAGAATAAGAATGACAGGAGCGGTTTGTATGTCCCTCCTGGAAATTGTGAAGCTACTGCACCTAGCTCTGGGAAGATGTCCATAGAGGACACGATGGCTAAGCTATTGAAAGGAGTGGAGGCAACCAATACGGGAGTAACTGAGGTAAAAAATGATTTGTCCTCAATAAATCAATTGGTTGACTCGCATTCCACTTCAATAAAATAGCTGGAACAACAAATGAGTCAACTATTAGCAGATATCAATCAAAGAAAAGCTGGAACTTTACCGAGTGACACTGTCCAAAATCCAAGAAAAGATGGATCATGTTTGGCTATTACAACCAGGAGTGGTAAAGTGTTGGAAAATCCATCCAAGGGCAAGCCCGTGGTTGATAGTATAGAGGAGAATGTTATTGAAGTAGATTGTGATGATTCTATAGGAGTTGAAGATCAGGATGAGAACGTTCATGATACTACACCTAGATATCAGCAGTCTGAACAGATTGATAATGGGAAGCACAATAAAAAGGAAGTGGTGGAGAAAACTCTTCCAAATCCACCACCACCTTTTCCTTAGAGACTGAAGAAGAAAGCTGATGACACCAGGTTTAGTAAATTCATGAACATGCTGAAGCAGCTGACTATTAATGTGCCTTTGGTGGAGCCACTGGAGCAAATGCTAGGGTACGCTAAATTCATGAAGGACCTTTTGACAAAGAAAAGGGCAGCGAGCTACTAACTGGCAGATAATTTTAATCATTGTAGTGCAATTGCTACGAGGTCTTTAGTACAGAAGAAGGCAGATCCTGGGTGCTTTCACTATTCCTTGCACGGCTGGATCTTTAGATTTTGCTAAGGCGTTATGTGATTTGGGGTCTAGCATTAATTTGATGCCACTAGCTATTTATAGATAGTTGGGGTTGGGGGATCCTACACCAACCAACATGCAGCTTGTAATGGCAGATAGGTCGGTAAAATGACCTGTTGGTATCTTATATGATGTATTAGTGAAGGTTTCTACCTTCATTTTTCCTGCAGACTTTGTTATTTTGGATTGCGAGGTAGATTTTGAGGTTCCCATAATCTTGGGTCAGCCTTTCCTTGCAACAGGAAGTGTGCTTATTGATTTATGAGCAAGTGAGCTTTTATTTCGGATGAATGGAGAAGTGGTACGTTTTGATGTATGCAAATCAATGAAGCAGCCCAAAGATATTAATGTGTTCTCTATAGCTGATGTTTATTATGAGGATGAGAAGGAATTATCTTTAGAGAAGCAGCTTACTATTGAGCCATTGGCTGCTGTGCTTTTGAACTTTGATCATGAGGATGTTAAAGAGTACGAAGAAACTATCTGTGCTTTGACAGGAATGGGGTCGTATTCTTATGCCCCCAAGAAGCTGGACCTTAACCTTAAAAATCGACCTTCACCACCAGCAAAGCCATCCATTGAAGATCCACCAGTGCTAGAATTGAAAGAGCTACCCAGTCATCTGAGGTATGTGTTCTTGGGTAGCAGAAATACACTGCCAGTTATTATTGCTGCTGATTTAGGTGAACAACAGGTAGAGGCTCTCATCTCTGTTCTGAAGAGGTACAAAAGAGCTATTAGTTGGACTATTACTGATATAATTAGTATCCCTCCTGGCATATGTATGCACAAGATTCAGCTAGAGGAAGATTGCGTACCAACTATTGAGCATCAGCGTCGTCTGAATCCACCTATGCAAGAGGTGGTGAAGAAAGAAATCATAAAGTGGTTAGATGCAGGGGTGGTGTATCCAATATCAGACAGTAAATGGATGAGTCCTGTACAATGTGTGCCCAAAAAAGAAGGTATGACAGTAGTAGTAAATGAGAAGAATGAGCTAATTCCACTCAGGCCTGTGACAGGATGGAGGGTGTGTATGGATTATCGGAAGCTAAATTTATGGATGTTAAAGGACCACTTCCCAATGCCATTCATGGATCAAATACTTGATCGATTGGCAGAAAAAGAATGGTTCTGTTTCTTGGATGGTTATTCTGGATATAATCAGATTTGCATTGCTCCTAAAGATCAGGAGAAGACCACTTTTACATGCCCATATGGTACTTTTGCATTCAAAAGAATGCCATTTGGGCTATGCAATGCACCTGCCATTTTTCAGCGGTGTATGATGTCCATTTTCTCTGATATGGTTGAAGACACCTTGGAGGTGTTTATGGATGACTTTTCGGTTATTGGTGGTTCATTTGAGTCATGCTTGGCAAATCTGAGTATGGCTTTGCAGCGATGTGTGGAATTCAATCTGGTGCTAAATTGGGAGAAGTGTCATTTTATGGTCAAGGAAGGCATTATTCTCGGGCATAAGGTCTCTAAAAAGGGAATTGACGTTGATCGAGCCAAGATTGAAGTTATTGAGAGACTACCACCTCCAATTTCTGTGAAGGGGGTTCGTAGTTTTCTCGGTCATGCCGATTTTTATTGGAGGTTTATTAAAGACTTCTCCAAGATTGCAAACCCATTATGCAAACTTTTGGAGGAGGCAAAGTTTTACTTTGGTGAAGATTGCTTGAAGGCATTTGAATGCCTCAAAGGAAAGCTAGTTGAAGCCCCTTTTTACTGTAGCACCTGATTGGTCTCTACCTTTTAAAGTTATGTGTGATGCAAGTGATGTAGCCTTGGGTGCTGTATTTGGTCAGAAAAGAGAAAGCTATTTCATCCAATCTACTACACGAGCAAGGCATTGAATGGAGCACAGAAGAACTATACCGTCACTGAACAAGAGCTTCTTGCAGTTGTTTATGCTTTTAAAAAGTTCCGTGCTTACTTGTTGGGAACCAAGGTAGTGGTTCATACAGATCATGCGGCTCTAAGATATCTAATGGAAAAGAAGGATGCCAAGCCAAGGCTAATTAGGTGGGTGCTACTGCTTCAAGAATTCGATTTCGAGGTAAAGGATAGAAAAGGTTGTGAGAACCAAGTAGCTGATCATCTATCTAGACTTGAGAGTGATCACACAGTGTAGACCGACCTTGATATTGATGATGCATTCCCCGACGAAGAGATTCTAGTAACTATGGTAGAAAACTTACCGTGGTATGCAGATTTTGCCAACTACGTGGTGAGCAAAGTGATTCCTGAGCATCTCTCCTTTCATCAAAAGAAAAGTTCATGCATGATGTGAAACATTACTTTTGGGATGAGCCTTATCTTTTTTGACGATGTGCTGATGGTATTATTAGGCGGTACATCCCAGATGTAGAGGTTCCTAGCATACTGGAAGCAAGCCATGCGTCTTAAGTTGGAGGTCACCATGCAGGTGATCGGACGGCTAAGAAAGTACTGCAAAGTGGCTACTATTGGCCTTCATTATTCAAGGATGCCCACGAGTTTGTAAGAAGATGTGATCAGTGTCAGCGTCAAGTTTCTATCTCAAAGCACCATGAGATGCCCATGTCCAAAATGCTTGAAGTAGAGTTATTCAATGTCTGGGGTATTGATTTCATGGGCCCATTTGTGAGCTCATTTGGGATGAAATATATCTTAGTTGCTGTGGATTATGTATCCAAATGGGTTGAAGCAGTCGCGCTAGCTGATAATGAAGGTAAGAGTGTTGTGGCATTCTTAAAGAGAAATATCTTCTCTCGTTTTGGGGTACCCCGTACCATTATAAGCGATGGAGCATCACATTTCTACAACAAGCTGTTCAGAGCCGTATTGGCAAAGTATGGGGTTAAGCAACATAAGGTAGCTACACCGTACCACCCACAAACTAGTGGGCAGGTAGAGGTTTCAAACCGCGAAATCAAGCTGATCCTTGCTAAGACTATGAATGCCAGCAGGAAAGATTGGTCCAAGAAGCTGGATGATGCCTTATGGGCATATAGAACCGCGTTTAAGACACCAATTGGTATGTCACCATACCAACTAGTTTATTGAAAGGCTTGTCACTTTCCAATTGAGCTACAACATAAAGTAATGTGGGCACTAAAGTAGCTTAACCTGAACTGGGATGATGCTATAAATATGAGATTGGGGCAGCTGAATGAGATGGATGAATTCCGTCTAAATGCATATGAAAGAGCAGATCTTTACAAGGAAAGGATGAAAAAGTACCATGATCGGAGGATTATCCAACGGAACTTTTAGAAAGGCGATTTGGTACTCCTTTTCAACTCCAGACTGAAGCTGTTTCCAGGTAAGTTGAAGTCTAAATGGTCTGGTCCATTCAGAATCAGCCAAGTCTACTCATCTGGAGTAGTGGAGTTAGAAAATAATGATGGTAGTGTCTTTAAGGTGAATGGACAAAGAGTGAAGCTATATATCGGTCCAACCGACTTGATAAAAGGTATAACCACTATATATCTTGATGAAGTTTGAGTAATCGAGATAACTATGTCGTGCCGCGATAATAAATCAAGTGCTACATGGGAGGCAACCCATCATTTTACTAGGATTTTGCTTTTGATAAATAAAAATTCAAAAAAGAAGAGTCGAGCCATGACCAAAACTAAGGCGCTTGGTGGGAGGCAACCCATCCTTCTAATAATTTTTGTTATTTTTGATTAAGTGTAGGTGCATGAAGTACAAAGGAGAAAACTAGTCCCAAATTTTGATTTGAAAGTGAGTCATGTCAATGGTGGTAAGTATAGGAATGATGGAACAATACAGGTAAGTGGGAATGGTCAAATGTGTAAGGCTCAGCGATAGGTTAGGCGATGCCAATGCCAACATAGGCAATAGGTTAGGCGCCGCCTATGCCAACATAGGCAATAGGTTAGGCGCCGCCTATGCCAATATGGGCGATAGGTTAGGCGCCACCTATACCTTCGCCTATGCTCACTGCCTCACATAGGCACTAGGCTAGGAGCCGCCTATGCCAACATAGGAAATAGGCTAGGCACCGCCTATGCCAACATGGGCGATAGGCTAGGCGCCGCCTATGCCATTGCCTATGCTCACTGCCTCACATAGGCGATAGGCTAGGCTCTGCCTATGTCTACATAGGCAATAGGTTAGGCGCCGCCTACTTATGCTTAGGCAATGCTATAGGCGCCGCCTATCAACGTGAATTTTATATACTAACCCGTTTGTAAATGGACCAACCCGACCCATGGCTTATCCTTTAAATATATCCTCTACCCTCAAACCCCACTAAATTTTTCTTCAACCTAAGCGCCGCCCATCATCACCCTCCAAGCCCTTCTCTTTTCTCATCTAATCCTGTAAGCTCACCTTCCCGATTCATCACGAATTAATCAACAAGTAAGTTGTTCTTTCATGTTCCGTAGTTGTTTCAGTGCTACGCTTATAATGGTTAACTAGATTTTATAATAGTGCTTGGTGATAAGAGTATGGTTAGTTTGTTATGATTTTTGAAAAATACATCTCATTGAGTGAAAGGATTCTTGTGGGTATTCTTGATTTTACTCCGGTATGTATTGATTGGTATTCACTGTCATAATTTTTTTATTATTATGGAGTTGAAATTTTGAAGTTAATGCATAATTTTAGGAGTTGTAAGCTTGACTATGTGAGTGACTCATTCATCGATGTAATGGTCATGGTTAACCAAAAGCATAAGATTGCGTAATTGTTTCTATGCTATAGCATGATAAGATTTCTATGTGGTAGTCTTGCTCAAAGATTGCATTGCTCTAATGAAATAAAGTTGGAAATGATAGTCAAGATTACACGACCATTGTGTGCTGCTTCTCTATATTAAACTGAGAAATTGTTATGTAAAGTGAAGGATTGAAAGTGTGACTGCGCTAATAATGTTGTTGGCACATACCACCTAAATGTATGTCGATGAAGGCTGAGTAATCGACATCACTCACTCAATTAGTTTGTGCAAACAAATTAAGTATGGGGTGGTGCCATCACTATTTTCTTTTTCAATTATAGTGAATTTTACGAAATGAGACTAACATGAACCTATTATGATCTCAGGTAACATGGCTCCGAAAGGACGATAGGGAAAGAAGAAAGCATCAACCTCACAAAAAGATCACAAAAGGTCAAGAAAGGACCACGCTGATTCCTCCTCTCTTTAAGTGCCTCGACGCACTTTTGGGATCAAGTGGGTTTTGGAGGAGGAAGGGAAGGAATGGTATAGAAATAATAAAGTGAAGAAATATGTCCATGTGGATTTGATGCAAAAGGAAAGTTTAGCAAAAAACTGCCCTCGCATTGTGGCAAAGATTATGGCACTAAATCTTGACTTTATCTTCCGAGACATGGGCAAATGTAATCTTGATTTGACGTGAGAGTTTTATGCCAACTGGTCCTCAAGGACTACGGGAAATGAAGTAAAGATTCGGGAGCAAGTCTTGCAATTGATCGCTGATTTCTTCAACTCTTTCCTGGGTACTCCAAGTGTGGATCAATCACCACTCAAGGAGCTCTACAACAGACCTCCCTACAGAGCCATCAGACATACGTTGTGTGGATCAAGGTCCATGACCCGGTGGACTCGTCACAAAGATAATGGTCATCACAATACTTACCCATATACTTGTTTGAACAGAGAAGCTCGCATATGGTTAAGAATAGTTAATTCCTACTTGATTCCTGGGACACAATACACTAAGGTCACGCATGATCGATTCTGCTTGGTATATGCTCTAATGACGAATGTTCCCATCAATATTGGTGCAGTTATACGAACGTCAATGCGAAAAACAAGGGTGCACAAAAGGTCTCATTTCAGCTTCGGCAACTTGTTGATTGCAATTTTAAGAAACGAGCACATTGAGGAGGACCTAACAGACCATAAGTTGCCACATAACCCAAAGAAGGCAGATCTCACGAAAATCAAAGATCCAGAAACTGGTTAAGGCATCAACCTTAACACTGCTGAGAGACATACTCGAGATGAGAGTTTTTTTCGCCATCTGTATGGCATGACTAGGTTTACTATGATGAATCGGGGTCGTGTGTCGACTGATGCATCGGCAGTTGGACTATGACTACCCGCTTAATGAGCATCCTCGGGCCATGTGTGGAGTGGGGGTAAATTTTGAAGAACCTCTAGATGATGATGTGCCGACAGACGATGATCACCAACTGCTAGACTCTGATGTGAAGGACAACTCTGATGATGAAGACTCTGACGATGATTCTGACGCAGGGGGTATGACCCCGGATGTAGAGAAGGAGTCTGACTAACCAGGTTTTTGCTTATTTATTTACACTGAGGGCAGTGTATTCCGTATGAGTGTGGGGTGCGGGTATATGTCTGCGGATTTCCTTGTCTGCTATATTGCGTACTGCTTGCCCGCATTTATTCTATAGCTTTTTTGATTTAGTCGTAGTTAGTTAGTTGTAATTAGTTAGATTTTGCATGAAATTTTTCTTATAGACGGCATGGCATTATAACAGGAGTTTGTGCTGAATCACTACAATTGAAACATTTAGGCTCTAAGTTGTGACTCATTCTGTGATAATTGCTTGTGCTTTAATTCATTTATCTGTTGGGTCAAGAATCTATAATACTCCTAATTAAGCTGACCATGTGCCATGTGTGTGTAAGGTTATTGTAAATTCTTTGTTGCGACTGATGCTAGAACTTGCCTAGTGTGTGTGTGAAGCGAAATAAAGATTGTGAGTTTGGGAGATGATTTAGGCATTTCTTTGGTAGCCCTGATTTTGTTTATCTTCTTTTTACCTACCTTCATACATTGTCCTAGTGAACACCCTTTGAGCTTTTAGCTATTTTCATTGGCAACCCCATATGTAGCCTAATCCATTTTTTTTTAAAAGACCATAATTTGATCCAAAAGCTCCTAAGCTCTTTAAATTGAAGAATCAAGTTGAGTAAAGATGTGGCAAAATAAGAGGAAAATGGTGAAAATAATGCCCCAAAGTTTAGTTATTGGTACATGAAAATATTGTGATCGAGGGTGGCTATCATAGGGATGCTAAAAAAATTAAAAAAAAAAAAGAAGAGAAAAAGAAAAAAAAAGTAATAAAAAAAAAGAGTTGTATATTCCCATCATAGTATTTTTGATTAAGTAACAAAATGGGTGAAAGGGGGTTGGTAGATGAAAGGAAGGTAGAGTGGTTATTAAAAGTTACTGTAAATGGCATAAGATAGTGTATTAAAGCGCTTAGGGAGCATAGTCACCATTTCTGGCCAAAATAGTCCTACCCGTCCCTTTAGCCTACTTTACAACCCGCAAAGACCTATTTGATCCTAACCTTAGCATTCTGATAATAGTGGAACATTACACTAAGGCAAGCATATGGTCATCTGTTGTAATCTAAGAATTCTTTGTGAGAGTGAGAGCAAGCAAGTTCTTATACCCATATTTCTGAAAAATGCAAAACTATGAGTGATTATGGGTAACATTTTGTGTGAGCGCACATGGTCGATGATTGTTGGGTAGTTTTATATGATTTTTTTTGGCTTAACTTGTGTATACGAATTAGCCAACTTAATGAGTCTATGTTGGAGGGCGAGTTGTTTCTAGTAATGATCAAGAAATCTACTCTTTGTTAATAATTGCCGTGTATGTCTTGTTGAAAATTTTGTGTTGCTCTTGTGAAGTTCAGTTAGGTATTTGCATGGATTTACTATTTTGTTCGAGGACAAACAAAGATTTAAGTGTGAGGTGGTGATGTTGGGCGTATTTATACATCTAAGCACCATAACTTACCCATGTTTTAGCTAAGTTTTGAGGATAAAATACATAATTCTTGCACTTTTAGTCTATTTTCAGTTAAGTGAGCTGACCTATGTGATTAACATGCTTTTCAGGTACTAATGAGGAAGATTTCAGCACTTTGGGGACCTGTGGACAGCAAAGGAAAACTTCACATAAAAAGGAAAGCAGCTCTTGGACTGAATGTGATGCATGGGATCTTTTTCCCGGGAAACTCAACATTTTTTAATAGTTAAGGATGCAGTACCAATTTATTAGAGAAGGATGTTATTAAAAGCATTATTGCTGAATTTTTAGATCATTATTCACATTCTGTATTATTTTGAAAACAAGAAGAACAGCGGCTTAGCTTGTGGACACAGAGAGAGAAACGTGTTTCTCTCTTAATTTCGCTAGTCACCTTCATCATCAAGATCGTTCTAAGTGTTGGTATGATGAATATTTCTATGTTGATTTCTGTTTTATTCATGAGTAGCTAAGCTTATTTGTTAGGGTTATGGAAACCTTATAGTATACTCTCTATTGCTATGGGTTTGTGAATTTATGATGTGTCACTCTCTTCATTTTGATTGAATTCTCGTGGTTGCAAACATAGGGAATACGCCATTATAGCAATAACTTGTTCAATAGAAAAGTTACTATTTGGAAAATAGAGTGTGATGAGAAAATAGGGTTTCCAACCTCTATTTTACACGTTAATGCCCTAGCAGGATTAACTTCTAGGAAAGTTCGTACAATTTGTTGCACACTTTGGATTCAAAAGAACTAAGGTGAATAAATCCTTAATGGTTGAAAAACACTTGGATTTAGAATTAGAATACGTCTCTCTATAAGTGCATGCATGTATAAAATCCATATTACTCATAGTTAATAGAGAAGTAGAAGCTACAAGGTGGACAAAACCCTAACTTGTCATTCTCTGTGATCAAATATAATTACACATATCATCTCATCGTTACACTGATAATATTATTGTGCACTTAAACCAAACCCCCCTTACATTGGAACCTTCGATCAACAGTCTAATAATAATCGCAATACTTAGTGATCATAGTATTCCCTGTGGGATTCGACACCCAACCCAGTTGGGTTCTATATTTGACAGCGACCGCTTACACTTTCTAACGAGAGTTGTAATTTGGGTGTATCACCTACATATCTAAAATCTCTTGGAAAGTGGAGTTCGTCACAATATGGACATAGATCATCAAGATAGGACTTCTAATTACCAAAATTAAAGTAGTCCCAAGATGCCACAGAGAAAAATAAATAAAAACAAAAGTCTATCAAACACAAGAAAAAAAAGAAAATAACAAATAAATATTTACAAGTTTGAACCAAAGCAAGTATGCTAAAGTTCCAAACTAACTCAATACGCCAAATTGTTCCCCGGCAATGGCACTATTTTTAAAGCGATCAACTTACATGTCAATTAAAGTGCAAGGCAGTCGTCATCAATATATTTATCCAACTTTTGAGTCGTGGTCAAATCCACGAGGAACAATGTGAGTGAAAATCAAATTAGATCAAAACAATAGATACTTGCTAAATTCGAAAGTAGAATACCAGAAGATAAAAATGGGGGATTTGTGAAACTTCACAACTAATATTTCTTTTAGGACTTTCTAGTAATAATTTGGGGCGACGAATAATTAGAGTCTAATCAATTAGTCACGAATGTTAGGATTATTCTTTCCTAGGGTCTCATGTGCATGATCATGTCGTGACTTGATGCAAATTCTAAAAGTTGGTTATGTGGCAGGCTAGGCTAGAAATCCTTGAGGCTAGTTTGTCAACAAAACCTCAAGGATATCACTCATTGTCCCTTTTCAGTGCCTAATAAGTGCTTCAATCAAAACTACCTAATACCTAGATTGGACATCCCTATTTCTAGGATGGTGTCTTAAGTATAGTCATCTTCATAATTACCCTTATGTCTAAGATAGTGAAAATTAGCAAACTAAACTCAATAATTGTTTACTGTTGCCTTGGTTTCCACATCCCTCTTTTAAGGATGGCGAGGGTTTCAATAGTTCACCTAAACCCCTTTTTCAAGGATGGTTTGAGCTTTCAAGAGCTTGGGATTTTCATCCATCAAACCCATTTGGATATTTTGAGCTTTCACCAATAAGTCCAAAGCAATATACTTAAGCAATAGTGGAACAAAACATCACAAACTAGTAAATGCACAAACAAGTCACATCCCATACATATTTACACCTTAATCTAGCATAATCCCAAGAGGAAAAACCAGCTACTCATAGAAATAGTAAACAAGATATACCCAATAACCTTCATTGATTAGATCTATGGAAGACTAAGTAAATGGACTTCAAACTTTGAATATCTATAAATCTCCAATGGGAGTTAGCTAATCCTCCACTTGGAACCCACTCCAATGTATTCTTCACCAAAAATTAATATAATATTTTCTTATCCAAGGCTAAAAACTAGATCAATGTTCAATAATTGGGATTTGTAGAGATGAAAATGGAATGATAGGGTTTAAGTCTTCTTTAGGGAAAATTTGGAAACAACATCATTGCGACTTATTTTTTGCTAGGCTGCAATCACAATAGCTTCATTGAAACTGAGCCTACAACGACTGTGTTCAGTTCCATTCGATCGTAGTAGGTTGACCTTCTTGACAGACCACAACTGCAATAACTGAGGCGATGTATGCTATAGGTCTTCTGTTGCACTTCCTTTCCCCCTTTTTTTGATCTTTTCTAGCTCCAATCCATATCTTTCTATATCATCAAATATGTGCCTAGAAAATATGGATATTAGTGCATTCAATCACAGTTATGTCTCATTTATTCATTCAAAACATAGTAGTGTGCACGAATGTTGAGTGCAAATAAGTGGTATATTTACCACTCATCACCTGACATAACAAAAACCGATGTCCAAGACTAAACCAATGAAAACATAAGAAACTAAAACTAGAAATGGAGCCTTCCAAAGTATGGAATCTCACTACTTCGAGTCAACACAAGTTGTTCCTGAGTCCAATCACTAAGTAAGAGGTGTAGTATGACCAATACCTGTATCAAGTGGGGATACAGCGTCAAAGATGGTTAGCGGTTGGAGCTCTAGAATGTAACTCAAATGCATCATTAATGTTAGGAACAGTTTAAAACCAATTAATAAATGCATATAGCAATTCAATATATACATATACATATTTACATATTTACACCATGCCGGGATAGGGAACAAGATTAGCATGAATATTAGAAATCATTAACATGGGTTATGTAGCATAACTGTCATAGATCAAGGAACCCATAGGCTATATGGGCCTATCTCTTCCCTTGATAAAATGGTCCCAGTGTATTTAGCCGCATGAACCAGAGAATAACCATATTCGTATATGCCTTTATGAGTGACTCAAACCTCCCGTTCATATGTTCATTCGAGGGAATCAAACCAACCGGTCCTAAGATACTCGCACCGGCTAGTGCGGTTTCTATTTTAAGTCTATTGGACTCTACTTTCACAGCCTGGCTAAACATCCCTCTATTAAGCCCAATTTAAAACCATTATTTCACATACACAACCATTAAGAAATTACTCAATCAAAGACGATGCATTAGTATCGTCATACCAACACTACTTGCAAGTATATCACATGCCATTACCATTATCAAACAACTATTTATTCATTTGACTTTGGGACTTGATCCCATCATCTAACAAAGATACTTGTTCAATTCAAAGTTTAGGGACTCAAACCCATTATCAAGTGAAGAAATATATCAATTCAATGTGAGGGACACAAACCCATGCAACCTATTAAAGAATCAAAATTACCATTTAAAGCATTATATGGTCAAAAAGGCCACGGTAAAACCATTTACCAACCATTCATATTCTTTAGGCCAATGCCTTAGTTACAAACATCATTAACATGTGACTAGTTTATTCATTTGGGTATTTTCACAAACACTGTGAGGGCATACCTTTACCAAGTCCAAAACCAAAGTAAAAGCAATGAAGTTTAGGGTTACCCATGACCTATTTATTAATCCATAATTATTAAGCACCCACATATTTAAACCCTCACCAAAAACATGTATAAATACAAGTTAAACCAAGAGTTAACAAGACACAACCATATGCAGCAAAACCATCAATTTTTGTTTTCAAAACCACCATTTAAGAATCATAATCACACTTTAAAACATATGATATTTATGAACTAATAATAAGGGACGAGTCACATGCCTGATTCATGAAGATTTATTAAAGAAACTTGACTCTTAAGTCTCAAGATGTACATCTTCAAAGAACCTTAGCCCTAATTTTCAAGATAGAGTTTAGAGAGGATTTTGATATGTTTGGTCTTTCAATAGTAGGTTATGAGATGCCACAACATGTTTTAAGACATGGGGACTTAAAGGTTTTTAGGTGGGAAAGGTCTATAATACCCTCAGCTTAAAATCTAAAAGCATGGTCGTAGAAGGGTACGACGACACCCCCTAAACTATACACGAGGTTACAAGTAGTACCCTTATCTCGTACCCTGTACATCACCATGGACCACCATACTGACTAGTATATGACCAGAAAGGACTAACTCGTATCCTAAAATACGAGAAGTACCTTAGAATCGTACCTTTCTCAGAATCATCTAGATTAAAATTAAGGCATCATACGGCTTAACAACATACACCTTATACCTTATCATACGACTAGTAAGATGCCTAGTTGTACCTTAGACCGAACCCAATGAAACTTACACCAGACTACCATACGATAGGGGGACCCTCAACCATATCTTAGTATATGACAAATAAGCTCAAATCGTATGTTGTCCAGAAACTAAAACTCAGGAATTTTTTTCTAATGGTCAAAAGCCAAGGTGTTTCAATTCTCCCCCACTTGGATCATTCATCCTTGAATGATTGGTAAGGCAAGGACAAGCTAGATTTAACCTATTATTACACATAAAACTAACCTTTAACCTAGTTAAAAAACAAATATATGATGAAGAACACATACCTTCTGCACGAATATCCAGAGAAAGGAACAAATATGGATACTTGGACTTCATGTCCTTTTCCGCCTCCTAATTAGCATCTTCAATCTTATGGTTCCTCTAAAGAACCTTTACCTTAGCCAAATCCTTTGTCAAGCAACCGACTAACCTAATGATTTAAGATCACAACTAGGACAACCTTATAAGATAAGGAATCTGAGATACCCAACCCTTCTAATGGAACAACCAATAAAGGATCACCTACGTGTTTTTTTTAACATAGAAACATGCAAAACCGAATTAATGAAGCTCAAAGTAGAAGACAACTCCAACTCGTAAGTAACATTTTCAACCCTCTTATAAACCAAGTAGGGACCAATATACCGAGAACTTAAATTCCCCTTCTTTCCAAACCTCATCACTCTCTTTACGGGAGTACCTTTAAGAACACCCAATCGCTAATATTAAACTCATACTCCCTATGCCTCATATTCGCATAGAACTTTTGGTAACTTTGAGAAACATTCAATCTATCACTAATGACCTTCACCTTCTCTAAGGCATGGAGAACTAAATCAGGGCCAAATAACTTACCCTCACCAACTTCATACCAGCCAATAGGAAAATAATATATCCTACTATACAATGCCTCAAAAGGAGCCATACCAATGCTAGAGTGATAACTATTATTATAAGTATATTTAGTCAAAGAAAAATAGTTGAACAAACTACCACCATAGTCAATCACGCAAGAATGAAACATGTCTTTCAATGTCTAGATGGTCCTCTCTGCTTATCCATCTGACTGCGGGTGGAAAGCGGTACTAAGGCACACCTTGGTTCCCAAACCTTTCTAGAATGCCTTCCAAAAGTAAGATGAGAATGGAGTACCACAATCCAAAATGATAGAATTGGAGTGCAATAAAATTTCACAATCTTCGCAAGATACAACTTAGCATAATCCTCTTGTGAATAACTAGTTTTCACCGAAAAAAATGAGTGGACTTTGTCATAATATCTACAATGACCCAAATTAAATCACATTGGTAATGAGACCAAGGAAGACCTATAACAAAATCCTTGTTAACCACTTCCCATTTCTATTTGGGCAACTCTATCTTCTGGTACAAACCACTGGGTCTTATGTGCTCAACTTTTACTTGTTGATACACCATACACTAAGCCACATAGTTGACCATATCTCTCTTCATATTGTTCCACCAATAGAAAAACTTAAGATCATGATACATCATTGTAGAGCCAGGATGAATAGCATAACAAGATCTATGAACTTTGGCCAAAATCCTTTCCCTCAAACAATCGACGCCGAGAACACATAACCTGCCTTGGTACCTGAAGATACCATTACCATCACAAAGTCAACAACCTTTTGCTATCGCAGATTACTCTTAATAATCCTCAGATCAGGATCCAATATTTGCTTTTTCTTTAACTTAATAACAAGTGATGACTGTGATACCTGATGCAAAAATACACCACTATCCTCAGAGTCTATGAGATGAACTCCAAGACTAGAAAAATGATGAATGTCCTTCACCAACTCCCGCTTATCCTTATCCATTCGAGATAGAGTCCCTATGGATAACCTGTTAAGAGAATCAACAACTATGTTAGCTTAACCTAGATGGTAGTGAAGACTCATATCATAGTCCTTCAACAACTTAATCCATCTTCTTTGCCTGAGATTTAACTCTTTCTGAGTAAACACATACTATAGGCTCTTATGATTAGAAAAGATATCAATATGAACCCCATAGAGAAAATGATGTCAAATCTTCAATGCAAATATTACTGCCAATAAGTCCAAGTCAGGAGTAACGTAGTTCTTCTCTTGAACTTTTAACTTCCAAGAACATAAGCCACCACCTTACCATATCGCATCATCACATAACCAAGCCCAACATGAGAAGCATCATAATACGTTATAAAGCGATCATTACCGTTAGTCAAGGTCTAAACCAGAGTTGAAGTTAACTTATCCTTTAACTTCTCAAAATTACCATCACACCCATCCAACCACAAGAACTTAACCTTATTCTTGGTCAACATAGTTAAGGGGGAGCTATAGTAAAAAAACATTCTATAAATCTCTTGTAATAACCGACTAAACCCAAGAAGCTCTGAATATTGGTTGGAGTCGCATGTATAGGCCACGTCTTAACCACCTCAACCTTTTTTGGATCAACCATGATCCCTTCACTAGAGGTAACGTGGCAAAAAAAAGTCACAGCCTTCACCAAAAAATCATATTAGAGAACTTGGCATACAAACACTGATCCTAGAAGGTCTGCAACACAGTATGTAGGTGATCGATAAGATTTGCCTCACTCTTAAAGTAGACCAATATGTCATCAATAAAGACAATGATGAACAAGTCCAGAAACTGATGAAAGACCCTATACATTAAATCCATAAACACTGTCGGAGCATTGTTCAAGCCAAAAAAATAACTAGGTACTCATATTGACCATACCGGGTCCTGAAAGAAGTCTTAGGGATATCCACTTCTATAATATTAAGCATATGATTACATGACCTAAGATCAATCTTATAAAAATAATTTGCACCTTGAAACTGATCAAACTACTCTTCAATCCTAGGAAGAGGATACTTATTCTTTATTGTCACCTTATTTAACTAATAATAGTCAATGCATATCTGAAGGGAACCATCCTTCTTACACACGAACAAAACCATAACACCCTAATAAGACACTACTATGAATAAAACCTTTGTCTAAGAGATCCTTTAGTTGCTCCTTAAGCTCCTTCAACTTAGCTGGAGCCATTCTAGAATTAGGGATAGAAAAAAGACAAGTGTTCGAAATAAAATCAATCCCAAAATTAATTTCATATTGAGAGGTACACCAGGAAGATCATCAGGGAAAACCTTAGGAAACATATTAACCACAGGAATGGATGCTAGAGAAAGACCTTTGAGTTAGAATCTTTAACCTAGACCATATGATACAAATACCCTATGGAAATCAACCTTTGCGATTTAAGATATAAGATGAACCTCCCCTTAGAGAATAAATAAAACCCTTCCCATACAATAATTGGCTCATTGAGGAATTTTTATATGATCTCATGGATCTACCAATCTAAGAAGGCATGAAACAAAATACAACCAGTCCATCTGTAATATGACATAAAAGTCAACCATATCTAACTTTATCAAATCCACAAGAGTTTCTCTACCATAAATAGATACCACATTCCACCTACGAACTCTT
This sequence comes from Capsicum annuum, assembly GCF_002878395.1. Classification (NCBI taxonomy): domain Eukaryota; kingdom Viridiplantae; phylum Streptophyta; class Magnoliopsida; order Solanales; family Solanaceae; genus Capsicum; species Capsicum annuum. Next base: position 42,866,259 of record NC_061118.1, on the reverse strand, counting down.
GTAGCAATCACAGAGTCACCAATTGGGATAGATACAAAAAAAAAGGATCAGAAATAAATTTTGGACCAAAACCAAAATGCACAGCCACAAACAGGGTCACATAAGAAAGACTGGACCCTACATAAAGTAAACAATACATAATCATGGGAGAAAAGTTTCAATGTAACAGTAATGACTGTAGGAGATACCTCAAAATAATGGTGAGATGCAAGAGCATAAAATCAATTCCAGCCAGTACTAGTGCCAGAAGCAAAAAAAGATGCAGAAATAACACCCTTTGGTGTAGCAGCAGATGTAAAGGCAACCAAAAGTTTTTTAGCCTAGAAATCATTCTAACACGATAGTTACGCTACATACGACCAATCTAACCATAGTAAAAATATATTTTATTCCTTTCCTTATAAAACCCACAATGCAAAAGCCAACAAAAACTATAAGGAGGGTGGGGTGGAGCTGACTAAGACCCACTATCTTGAGATTAGGTACCCTGTGCCTAGAACCCTCTATCATAATAAGATCGATGATCACCCAATGACATTGGGTATGGAGAACTTGCTGCGGATAAAGAACTAGAAATCCCCTACTTTTTCTTTGGACAATTACCACCATCTCTACCACTTTGCTCAGAAGGTCTAAATTTCTTCCCCTTCCTTTCACTATACTCAACCTGCTTCCTTTTCACTTTCTCCTCTTTCTATGTGTAATTAACTAACCTAGATATATCTATGTCCTTGATAAGTAAGGCAGCCATACTTTTAAGGATCAACTCATGAGATAGTCCTAAACCAAACTTTCTCATTCGTGCCCTCATATCAGACACTATCTCTGAAGCATACCAAGACACTTAGTAAAACTTTAAGGCATACTCCTTGATTGACATCTTCCATTATTTGAGATTAACAAACTACTCCGCTTTTACTTCCCTCAACTTCTGAGGGAAAAAACAGTCCAAAAATGCATTAGGGAGTTCTCCCTAAGAGATTACTTATCACCATCATCCCTTGCTTGGTCCCACTCATCGTACCATTAGTACGCAACATATTTCAGCTGGTAGGTAGCAAACTCCACCCCTTCTATATTAGTGGCATGCATAACCCTAAAAATCTTTTCTATCTTATCTACAAAACCCTGAGTATCCTCTCCATCCTAACACACATAAAAGTCAAAGGATTTAATCTCATGAACTGGCTAACCCTTGTGGCCTCAGAAGAGTAGATGTACCACGCTCAGCCTGAGAAGCTACCAACTGAGCAATCATATGATTTGACTGACAAAACTCAACATTCATCATATTAGCCTAAGGAGGACTAGAGGGAACCAATGGAAATCCAAGACAATAAAGAACTGGACCCCTAGACCGAGTATGGATCCCATAAGTAAAGACTGTTCCATCAATATTGTCCTCAGTTGGGACGAAGAATTTTTCATGAGATTCAGATTAATGAGGCATGATCTGTAAGACAAGAAAATAGAAATCAAAAAAATCCAAGACCTTAGACTCAATAGCTCAAAATAAGAAAAAAACAAAGTAAAACATTCCTAAATGCTTTCTAACCTCTCCCTTATGAGTGTGGCGCAGTACACACCCTTAAAAGAGACTTTACTTGACACATATTTGTGGATTCCCAATTGACCATGAGTCTAAAGCTCTGTTACCAACTTGACATGACCTGAACCAAGGCTTTCTCATAATGGTCATCTCAGGCCCAACATAGACCTGAGATAACCTCATTACCCAAACTAAACAACCAAGCATATACCTTCAGTCGAATGAATTCTGAATGGATAATAAGTTAGAGTAATTAGCAGCACAAAGACTTTGGGATAGGTACAAGACCCTGAACAACCCAAACAAGTCTATCTATCTAATGCTCAACCAATAATCGTAACAAAACCAAAATAATAACTAAGTCCATACCCATACCATAACAAAATTGAACAATTTCAAATCAAATACAGTCATACGACATTAGTCCCAATACCATTACCAATACCAACACTAATACCATTTCCAACCCTACCAATACCAACCAATAGTAGTCTCATAAAGCCTCTATCCAAATTCAAAACAACATCCGATTGGGACATGCCCCCGACCATTGCCAAAACCAATATCTAAGACTAAACTAATAGAAACATAATAAACTAAAACTAGAAATGGAGCCTTCCAAAGTATGAAAGCTTACCACTTCAAGTCAACATAAGTTATTCCTGCGTCCAATCACTGAGTAAGAGGTGTAGTGTAACCAAACCCTACAACATGTGGGAATACAGTGTTGAAGATGATTAGCCATTGGATAACTAGCATGTAACTCAAGGATAAAGGTAAAATAGTGCCAACAGTTCAAATACAATGAATCAATGCATATACTAATACTATAAAAAGAAATAAATATATATATATATTTACACCATGTCGGGATAGGGAACAAGGTTTGCATGAACTTTAAAAATCATTAACCTAGGTTGTGTAGCATGACCTTCATAGAACAAAGCACTTACGGGCTATATGGACCAGCTCCCCCTTGCTAAAAGGGCCTCAGTACATGTAGCCACACGAACTAAAGAATATCTATATCCGTATAACCCTTTATTAGGGACTCAAACCTTCCATCATAATCAAGGTGACTTAAGATCCAATACATATGGTAAAGGGGACTCGGACCTCTCTTTTATATGTTTATTTAGAGGACTCGAACCACTCGATCATAAGACACCCGCATCGGCTAGTGCGATTTCTAGTCTTAGTCCTTCGGATTCGACTTTTATGGCCAGGCTACATATCCCACTATTAAGCCTAATTTAAAACCACCATTCCTACTACACAATGATTAAGCTAATTACTTAACCAAAAGCTCTTCTTTGGTATCGTCATAACAACAGTACTTGCAAGTATACCACATGTCATTACCATTATCAATCAACCATTCATTTATTTGACTTTGGCAGTAGAATCTATTGACTAACAATGATAGTTGTTCAATTTAAAGTTTAGGGATTCAAACCCATTATCAAGTGAAGATATATATCAATTTAATATTAGGGACTCAAACCCATATAAACAAATAAACCAACAAGGTTACTAATTTAATCATAACATAGACAATAAGGCCTTCACAAAACCATTTACTAACAATTCATATTCATTTAGCCAAATCCTTAGTTCAAAACATCATTAACATATGACTATCTTATTCTTTTTGGGATTTTCACAACACTTTGAGGGCATACCTTTACCAAGTCCAAACCCAAAGTAAAAACCATCAAGTTTAAGGTTACCCATGACCTATTTTTTAAAAAATAATTATGAAGAAGTCTCATGTGCAAACCTTTAACAAAAATACGTATAAACACAAGTTAAACAAAGAGTTAAAAATACACAATTATGTGCAACAAAACCCTTAATTTTGATTTTAAAAATCACCATTTAGGCATCATAATAACACTATAAAACATATGATAGTTATGAACTAAAAATGAGGTAAGAGTCACATGCCTTATTCAGGAAGATTCACGGAAGAAACATGACTCTTAAGCCTCAAGATGTACACCTTCAAACAACCTTAGCCCCAATCTTCAAGAGATATTTTAGAGCATATTTTGATGTGTTTGATGTTTCAATAGTAGTTTATGAGAGGCCAGAACATGTTTTAAGACATGGGGACTTAAGGGTTTCAGAGTGGGAAATATTTGGAATACCCTCAGCATAAAATCTGAAAGCATAGTTGTAGGAGGGGATGACCACACCTCTTAAACTGTACCTTGAGGTATGAGTGATATCTTTATATCATACCCTATACATTACCTTGGACCACCATACAAACCAACATGCAACCACAAAGGACTAACTTGTATCCCAACATATGAGAAGTACCCTTAGAATCGTACCTTGGTTAGAATCATCTAGACTAAACATAGAGCATTATATGGCTTAGTAATATACACCTCATACCCTATTATATACCTAGTAACATGCCTAGTCATACCTTGGATAGAACTCAACCAAAATTACACTGACTACCATATAAAAGAGGGACCCTAACCTGTATCTTACCATATGACAAGTTTACTGAAATAATATATTGTCCAAAAACTAAAACTCAAGAATATTTTCCTAAGGAAAAAAAGCCAAGGTTTTTCAAAAATATATAATAAACTACAAGAAATGGGGATGTCCATATGTAACACCTCACATTTTGGTCCTTAAAAAATTCTTGACCTCTAAGCTTATTATCCAAACTACGACACACCATAAGAGTAATAAGGTGTCATTACATATCATTGGAGCCTAAAATCATAAAGTGACCAGTGTGTTATCCAAATTTTCTGACCTGAGTACGACAAGGATGCATCGAGTCATATGGACTCTTTATGAGTTGTATGGTTTATTCTATAGCAAAACTAGTGAAACGGTCCCTTATTTCTGATGTGCCTACAACTGGACCTAATGAGTCATTATCTCTAAGTATGAGTCATTGGGTAAGACTCATAGTCAGACTAGTATGGGTCGTCTAATATCCTAGTTACATTACAATTTATGGTGATGGCTCAAAAAGAGTGATGATGAGTTGTAAGGTGACCCATGACGAGTGGCAAAAATTTTTCAGCTTTTATTTAAGAGCACTTTGGACATTTATCTCTTTCCCAGTTAAGACCCATGACCATAAAACATGTTGGAAACATTATTCTAAATGCGTAATCATCAAATACACCCTATCAAGCTCTCCCAAATCCCTAAGTCAAGAATACCTAGGGTTTCCAAGAAATTCGCAATTAGAGTGTCAAAAGGTTGATTTCTCTCTATAATTCTTGATATCTCAGGCATGTTACTCTTCCGTAAAGCTTATTTTATGATTCATTTGTTTTAAATTATTATTCAAGTGGTTTTGAATATTCAATTTAGAATATGGGTTAAGGGTTTTGAATGATTATTTTCTTAAATTATGTTCCCATAATTTATATGTAATTTTTTATGCTTTAATGATGGTTTTAAACATGTGGGGTGCATGGGCATGGTGAGTAAACTAGGGGGTTAGGGATTTTCCCCATTATGTGGATTTGATAATGGAATTGGTATAACCTTAATTCAATATGGTGAAATTAGTTTTGAATAAGAGCGTATATACATTGAACTACTCTTGAATTATGGCAATTTAATAATAACGGCTAATGAAACATGAATGGTTTAAAGTTCTTTGTTGCCATGGAATAATTTGAAATGAAACCATGGATTCCAAATGGCTAAACAGATTTGAGTCCCAAATGGCTAAATATTTTAAAGCTCTATTGGCTAATGAGTTAGTGTCTTAGTTTGCAAAATGTGTTAGAGTCCTATTTGTTAGTGGCTTACAATTCTATTGGATATTTGATTTAACATGATAGGATTTACTAGCAAGCTATAGTCGGTATGATGATTTACCACTTGATATTGCCATAATGAATGACTCTTTGACTAAATGATTGGGCTATGTGCGAAATATTTTAATTAGGCTTAAAGGGGGTTGTGTATTTCTCCATAAAATTAGAGTTCCCGAGAGGTCTAATACTACAAACCACATTTGTTGGCATGGAGGTCTAAATGATCAGATGTTTGAGTCACTCTTGATATATGATTAGGAGGTTCGAGTCCCCTATGCATATATATTTATGATTATTCTCTAGTTCATATGTATACACAGATCGGGGCCCGACCAAGGGGTGAGAACTAGGCCCATATAGCCCCTGGGTACTATTATGATGGTTAAGCTACACAATCGAAGCTAGCTATTTATGTTCATACCATACCCTGTTCCCTATCCTAACATATACATATATATATGTACAATGTGTGCATATGGATTCTAATGTGGTTTTGACTTGGCATTATTTTATCCCTTCCCTAAGTTACATGCTAGCACTTACCCTGCTAAATATCTCTAAAAACTATATCCCCACGTGATGCAGGAACTGAAGACACGTCTATTTTTCCTGCACGGTGATAGGATTTTTAGGTTGTTATTAGTCAGTTTTAAAGAAGTAAAATTTTATTATCTGGAAGGGATATCATTTTGTTTGGTTTCATTTATTTCCTAGACTATGTCCATTGGATTCTCTTTTCTATTGTTGGTGGAACATCAAAACTTATATTGCTTTTGGTTTATTTAGAGGCTTTGTGGATTACTGTGGATTGGGATATTGTTGACATTCTAAAATTATTTTTTAAGTTGTCTATCTTATTACATGTTTGAAACTCAGATTATCCTATTATATGTTTAGAATTCATCTGATACTAGTGTATTATATTTTGTTTGGCTATTTAAATGGTGTGGTCTTCGGTCCTCAACAAAGTTGAGATACTCATCACAACCAGGACTTGTATTGGGTCATGGTAAAGTTGGTATCATAGTATAGGTTCATGGTCATTGGGGGTCCAAAAAGACATGTCAAGTAGAGTTTCTCATATGGGTGTGTGGTGTTCCATATTTATAAGTGAGAGTCTATGGGGCATTTAGGATGTTTCCCTTTCTTCACTCTATTTTTGGCTATAGGTTATAAGGTCTTAAGTCTCCTCTAATTACATTTTTTTTATTTCATATCATGCCTTCATAAAGATATAATGCTAGTGAAAACCCCTTTGTCCGACATGAGGAAAATATTGATGGAAGTACTACTTATAGAGTATAAACCAGGTCTAGGGTCCCTACTCCTCACTGTCCATATAGAGTTCCATTGGTCCATACCATCCTTCCTAAAGCTTCTCAGGTTGATGATGATCATGCCCCACTATCTCATAAAGACATTCCTAATATCAAATTCCATTAATCTATTCATCTGCTTACTTTATTGGTGACTTCTCAGTCTTGAAAGCCTAACTTTGTTAGTTATATTGCTCCATCTTTTGAGGTTAGTAGAGTTGGCTAGTTCATGAGGTCAAATCGTCTAACCTTTGAAGTCTATGAGGTTGAGGAGAAGCCTCAATGGTTCATAGATGAGATGGAATAGATATTCAGAGTGATTTATGCAACTGACTCTGAGGTTGTGGAGTTTTCCGCATATCAGTTGAAGGGTGTGGCATATTAGTGTATGAAGAATGATAATTGTTAAGAGGAGGTGATACTGAGCCAGCTATGTGGGATGACTTTTTTGGTACTTTTCTTGATTGGTTCTTTCCTCAGGAGTTGAGAAGGAAAAAACTAAGGAGTTTGTGAATTTGGTGAAAGGCAAAAGGACTGTGAAGAAATATGCCATGAAATTTCATCAGTTGTCTCATTATGCTTTAGAATTATTATATTCTATGTGGGATAGAATGAGGAATTTTGCTTCAAGTTTTTCTCAAGACTTCGTTTTGGAGTGTAAATCCGCCTTGTTGAAAAAGTATATAGATATCTCTAGGGTTGTGGTGTATATCCAATAGGTCAAATATGAGAAAAAGAAGAAGGCTGATATAGAAGAGAGGAAAAGTAAGGAATCTAGGTATTTTGAGTGGGGTGAAGGCCTCTAAGAGAGTGGTAGAGATGGCAGGTAGTGGTTTAAGAACATTTGGGGAAACTCTAGTTCTTATTCTACGGCTAATGCCCCATATCATAAGTTGTCCAATGATCACACTTTCAGAGCAATAATGGGTTTATGGTAGAAGGTGCCAATTCTTAGGCTAGTAGGGCATAATCAGCTCCATCGTATCCTCTTATCAAATTTTATGGATAGTTGAACCATTGGTTTTTGTGATGAGGAGAGGAATAAGTGTTTTAGATGTGGCTATCACGTCCATATTCAGAGGGAATGTCCTAGTGATGTTGCTACTGGAGCCAATAAGGTTCTGGCTGCTACGTCTTCAAATCCATCACCGAAGTGGTTTACTTTTAGTTTCGACACTAGTCGAAATCGTTTATATGCTATCACCGCTATTCAGGAATCAGAGGGTGGTCTTGACATTGTCACTAGTACTTACAACTCTTCTTTCATGTCAAGTATTGCTTTTTTTTATGTGGGGTCTACTCTTTCTTATGTGACCCCTTATGTGGTTGTTTATTTAGGTATTGGTCCTGACTGTATTTCTTATCCCTTTTGTATGTCTACCTGAGTGGGTTACTCTGTTGTGGATATAATATTCTATAGGGTTTGTGTGGTATTTAACTGTGGTAGGGAGACATTGGTGGATCTGATAGAGTTAGATATGATATATTTTGATATGATTTTAGGGATGGATTAACTCTATTCATGCTATGCGTCTATGGATTTTTGAACTCATAAAGTTAGCTTCTAATTCTAGGATGAATCGGTAATTGAGTGGGAAGGAGTTTCGTAATGTCTAAGGGAAGGTTTATTTCTTATCTCAGATCCTAGAAATTGATTTCCAAGGGTTGTCTGTATCATCAAGTTTAGGTTAAAGATTTTAATTCTAAGGTTCTTTTTTAGCAATATGTCCCTGTAGTCAATGAGTTTCCTGAAGTGTTTCCAAATGAACTCCCCGATATTCCTCTTGGTATGGAAATAGACATTTGGGATTGACCTTCTACTGGATACCCGTCCTATCTCTATCCCTTCTTAAAGAATATCTCAAGCTGAGTTAAAGAAACTTAAGGAGTAGTGAAAGATCTTCTTGATAAGGATTTTATTTGCCCTAGTGTTTCTCCATGGTGTGCTCCTGTGCTTTTTGTGCATAAGAAGGATGGTTCCTTTATAATGTGTATAGACTATCGACAGTTGAATAAGGTGACGGTGTTTCACGACCCAATTCACGAAGTCATGATGGTACCTACTAAAACCCACTTGTAGGTAATCCAACACCATAACCCGGAGCTAAGGCAATGGGTTACTTTGGTAGAAACGACCTACCAGGCCTAAATACACGAATACAATTATAATCAATAGTATTCCACTAAATAAAGATAGTCAAAATCCGAATACCAATCCCATGTGTTGGTAATATTAGTACAAGAGTATCTAAGTTTGATAATAGGAAATACAACTCATATGTCTAAATTAGTCAACAATTCTATCTCGAATACAAAAGGCTGAACAAAGATAGAGGGAATCGGGTGACTCAAAACTCCAAGAGCGCACCATGTCTCTGAAAGATCAATATTGCACAATCTCAACTCAGTGGAATGAACTAGTACTTGGGGCTGCACCAAAAAGGTACAGAAGTTTAGTACGAGTACAAAAACAATGGGTACTCAGTAGGCATCATTGTCCAACTGAGCTAAATTATGTTTTAAAGATGATATAAAGCAAGATAATATCTCTAAGTCAAGATACAGAATTGAACCTGAATCATCTTCATCATCACTATATCAAGTAAATGATCAACTAGAACAATATTATGAAATCTTATACCAATACACACCAATATTGTCATATATAATGGACAATCGATTCGGAAGTGTAAAGCAACACCAATACAATTACAGTCGCATAAATACCAAGCTAATGCACATACATCCATTAGAGCATAAAGTAAAAAGCTCACCACGACTTCCCACACCACTGGGGAGTACACTCAAAATAATATAAAGTAACGAACTCATCATGGAATCACATACCATCGGAGAGTGCATCAAAGATCACATCACCAACATATATAGATATCTAACCAATGTCTCATTATCATGGATTTCCCATCTTTTACGTCAACGATCATTTACCAACATTCATAATCCTCATCAATCACCTCAATTGAATAGCATTTACCAAGGTACTCATACCATAATAATATCACCATTTAGAAATATATCTCATCAATATACTCGATCTACGGTCCACTATTAACTAATCAATACTCATTATTAAATACTAATTCTCTAGTCATCAAATGACCTCTTGTTATTAGACTCACCAATTCTTCACATAAACTTTTTTCATGGGGTAGTGACTAACCATTATTCGATAAATACCCAACATCCAACATCTAGTCAACATTCACTACTAGACCAATGACGCCATTTAGCCCAAGCACAATTCTAGTCATCATAATCGCACTAGTCGTCATTTATAAAAAGACTAATAATCATCATATAAAATATTTATATATCTCACCATTAACATCCTTTAGCATCTACCAACTTTGATATGTATATCCTCAGTTAATAGCTAATCGACATCACACTTAGTCATCAATATCATTAATCATCACCAATGCTAACCTATCATCCTCATTGACATCATAACAACCACAATTGTTAGTTACCATATTTTAACCAAATAAGGTTCAATAACTAGAATTCTAGACATTAAGTCATCAAGTAAGATAGTTACTTAGTAGTCACTTAGTCGCCAGATAACTCACTTAAATAGGCAGTATCCCATTAATTAATACATTTATCCAATGTTATCTAAACTCACTAGGTGGATCCTTAAATACCATACAATATCCTGATTACCAACCTGTCCTAGTACATTATGCGGTAAATACTACTACTACTCATTATTTAGCACTAGCAAGAACTACACCACTTAACCAGTGATTAGAACTAACTAACTATAACTGACAATACCAAGGATAACATTATACCCTCAAGAACATACGAATGTAACTATATAAAAGCATCATCATACACACAACATATATTTACTTGCTTATATACATATAATCAATATTTCCTCTGGACTTACTGAGCATCATTATATCATCAATATATTCTCTGGACTTACCAGACATAATAATCTCATCTATATATCCTCCAAACTTTCTAGGTATCATCATAAAATCAATATATTCTCTGAACTTACCGAGCATCATAATAACATTAATATATCCTTTAGACTTACCGGCCATCATCATAACATCAATATATCCTTCGGATTTACTGGCATCATCATAACATTAATATATCCTCCGAATTTATGGTGCATTATCATAACATTAATTTATCCTCCAAACTTATTGGGCATCATCATAACATCAATTTTCACTACAATATCAATACTTATCATAAAATCAATGTATATATTTAATTAAAGCCATAATAAATGCAAGCCCTACAAGGGATGGGTGAAGGAGACATAAGGAAAGACATACCTTCGTACCTCATCATTCATTATCAACACAATATATTACTAGGAGAATGAATAAGTATATTTATATGGTATGAAAACTTAACACTTTATCGGGCTAAATATAATCATTAGCATTTTCAAATACAAGTTATATTTTATCCTCTAGAGCCCCTGATTATTAGCATGATTTACATTATCAACATAAGTAGATCATTATCACAAACATCAGTTTAGTCCCAAGGCTTGAAGATAATATAAGTAATAGCATAATCCAAGACCCACAAGGTAATTTAGTTGCTGATTTAAGTGATATCATATTCATGGGTTCAATCTAGAAGACAATTCATTGCTATCCAAGCATTATCAATAATCTAGCAACCAATCATGCATACCAATTCCAACACCTACGTCATAAATAAGCCATTTATCTGTGTTAACCATCTTATTACCCAAGGCGTATTCAATGTGTTTAACAAGTATCTAGGTCACTTATGAAAATACATAGTCCTAGCTTAAGGTGGGTCATGTTACACATTTAATAACCCAAATTCCTCATAAAGTCTAACTTTTACCCAGAACTAAGCTAATACCTCTAAATCACGTCTTAAGGGTTTATCATTACACACTAGTCTTATCGTGAAATCCTTCCTCAAGTATAAATCTTATTCCACCCAAGCTATAGGGGAAATATCCACAACTATGCACAACTAAGGTTAACTTACTATTTGATATGAGTGATAATGTCACTCCTATCTAACTAGAGAAAGTAGATAATTCTTATGTTATTAATGAGATATCAAGTCCAACTAACCAAGGTTCTAGACTATAAGTCAAGTACTACACTCTATGAGTTCAGTAGCCTAAATGGTCCAACTAATCCCAACTTTACCATCTGTAATTTCAATGCCTAAAACCCCACCCAATCTATCTAAGATACGAAAGTCATACTATAATAAAGCTCAATCTAACAATAAGTATGCCTAACATACCTCGAATCCAAATATAGCTCACGGACCAACAATCTTCACTTTCCCTTCCTTGAAGCTTCGTTAATGAGCCAAGCTATTAAAACTACATTCTATGCATTATTATGAGAATATTAATACCTATATTGCACCATTGTACTTTGGGTCCAAAACAACATCAAAAATTCCCAAGTGGATCCCACATACAGAAAATGAGTTTTTGAGATCAACCCATTGTTCAAATATTGCTAAGAAGGTATATCGCTTGAGAAATTAGTGCCAATCAATTATATTTAGGCTAAAATCAAGCCTCAAGAAATTTAGGTTTTTGGGTCAAATAATCAAGAATTCAACACTAATAATGAAGGATTCATACCTTATATTCAATGTGAATCACGAATATACAAGTTATTTAAGCTCTCAATCAACACCCAAGACTCAATTTCTGGACTACATACACTTTTAGGGTTTATCGAACTCAAACTAATAGAGAAAATGGCCAATTCTTGACTAAAAGTTCATTTAAATACCCCTTCCCAGGCTCTTGATTCACAAAATTACAAATAGGCATACTTCAATTGTGGCATTGTAATTGCGATACATCCTCCGTGATCGCGATACTTCTGTTGCACCAAATGATAGTTAAAACTTGAAATTTATTCCAAGTTTTGGCCAATGTTGTGGGATGCATCCAGAGTCCAGTATGAGCAAACAAAATATACAACCACACTATTTTCAACATTTAGGATTTATTGGGGAAGTTGGATTTTCTAAGGTTTTTTCGATGAAATATGGGCCCCACACCTTAATTTCCAATTTATCAGCTTTCCGACCAATAGTTTGAAATGAGTTTGGGTGTAGCAGGACACAAACCAAAGGTCTACCCAAACTAAAAAAATATATTGGAGCTGTTGGCATAGTCAAAATTCACATCTAACTTTGTTTTACTAAATTCTGTGCTCGGTGTCCATTTGAAACTAACGAAGACTTCTCAACATGAAAATAGTTCTAAAAATCAAACAAACTATCCGATAACCAAACTATCAGTTCCAAAAAGTCAGAAATAACTTGGGGAAACTATGGAAAAGCTCTAATAGCCTAAGTAAGTAGAATCTTAAGAAATTACCTGAAAGGTCATTACACTGTGAAGAATAAATATCTTCTTCCTAGGATTAATGACCTATTTGACTAGTTGTAGGGTGTCAAATGCTTTCCTAAGATTGATCTTCAGTTGGGTTATCATCAGTTGAAGATTAGGAAAGTGGATGTCTCTATAAATACTTTCCAAACTCAATATGTCTACTATTATATCATAACTGGACAGTTCCTGTATATCCGGCAGGGTATAATGGCTTTACGTACTGAGGTAAAGATTGAAAAGGGCTCTGCTAGGATTTCGGGACTGATTCAAAAATCCCCCTCTATATAGGGAGTAATAAAAGTTAAAGAAGATCCTGCATCTATCTAAGCGTAAACATGCACATGAAAGAACTATAACGTACCAATAACTACATCAGGACAATTTTCCTGATCCTATCGGGACTGAAAAGCATAGACATGATTTGGGCATTGCCAACTAGTTGCGCTGGTGGTGGCACCCTGCTAATTTGGAAGACCAGACTGAGTAGAAGAGTGGAGATAACTCTAATAACCTGACTAAAGGTAGTCTCTGACTCTGTGGCCAGGCTTGCCACAACAAAAACCAACATCCCTACCAGCTCTGCAATCACCCTTATGGTTCTTACCACAAGTCTGAAAAATGAGATTAGTTTGGGCATTGCTAACACTGCCCTGAGACCTAGAGCCTGGTGCTCTAACTCTGTTACCTTTTCTGATTAGGAACTGGAGCACTAGCTGAAGAGAGAGCTGGAACTGATGATTTAGGATGAAACTAGGAACGATTTCCTCCTTATAATTTAGGCTTAGCGAAGTTGAAACTACCTATCTTCACTCTCTAATTCTACTTCTCCCTCTACTTAATCTTCTGCTCCTCTATCTGCTGAGCATGAGTCATAAGCCTGGCTAAAGTCATGTCACTATTTAGCATGGCAAATCTGCACTCATTAACTATACTATGATTCACCCCTGAAGCGAACGTACTTATCTTGGCTCTGCTGTCTGCACCCACATGAGAGGCATATCAAGCTAATTATGTAAACCTAAGAGAATACTTTTTCACCGTCATATTACACTGCCTGAGGTTGATGAATTCTAGCACCTTAGCCTCTCTAAGCTCTTGGGGAAATAATTTGTCTAATAATCTTATAACAAACTCCTCCCACTCTACCGGCCCTACATCATCTGACCTCTCTGACTTCTACTGTTTGAACTATGTATGAGACATATCGTGTAACTGATATGTAGCTAGCTTAGCACTCTAAACAGTAGTCATCCCTATGATGTCTGTCGCCTTCTGAACCTGATCAATGAATTTCTCAAGGTCCTCATCTATTTTAGAGCCGAGGAATGATAGAGGGTTAATTTGGGTGAAGTCTTAAATACTAGCTGCGGCTAAATTGGCCACTAGATTGACTTAAACGACAGCTGGTCATTCATTTTGAACAGAAACTGAATTAAAAAGAGTAGTGAATGTTGCCCTGAACTCCACATAAGAAAAATAATCGCCCAAAGGATCTTTGGGCTGAGGGGCTGATTGATTTTTGTTTCTTCTTTTAGGAGGCATGTTTTGTAGAAAAAAGGGAGAAACGGATTAGACTGAGAGATTGACTTGAGATTATGCTCATTGGCACGACATGAATACTAAATGAGGGGAAACTGTTCCTAGAACAACTTATAGCATCCTGCACATAAATATGATGCATAACATACCCATGTACATAACTCTACTAGATGCGGCTTTCAGACTTCCTAGGACTCTATTGAAACTTAGGCTCTGATTCTAAGTTTGTAATTCCTCAAGCCTGGTGGTCAGAGCACTACACGATTGTCATGACCCTGAAGGAGCACAAGCTAACCCATGACTGATATCTGTACCTGTACACTGTATAATATGACATAATAATACAAAAACATGAGTTGAAAAGCCATAAGGTTCAATACTGAACATGATCTGAATAATATAACATCTGCATGTTGTAATAGAATACCCAAAACAAAACAGAAAATGCTGATGTCTGAAATATAATAGTCTAGAAAGCCTCTAACTGACTGAACTGTCTGAGTAAGGAGTTGATGGGACATGTCCCAAACTAACTCCAACTAGTAAATTGATTAATGAGATAATAGGGAAACAATTATGTCCTCGAAAGATAAGGACTCACTTCTAACACTGTCTGCTGATATCTGGAATCTACTATTGCTCTGAGGCTCGTGTCTATAAACCTATGGTATAAGACACCATAGCGCAAATACGTCAGTACTTTGAATGTACTGGTATGTATGTGAGGTAGGCTGAATGCATAGGGTTCATATGTATGAACAATAATAATAATTGACTAACTATATTGAGTATGTGAGAATACATGCATGAAACATAACAACTGACACTAATACTGTGATAACATGTTTTCTGAATCTAAATATAACTGATAACATGAGTGACAGTATCTGACAGTCCTGAATCTAATGGAACTATATGAGTTCTGCACTGTATCTAAGTTGACTGTATTTGACAGTCCTGAAATCTGAAGAACTATTTGAGTTCTATTACTGAGACTGATTGACTATGTCTGACAGTCCTGATTCTATAACATGAAATTATAGGAAGTAGTTATCTAACCAACATGCCCCTAATATGCCATTATAGCTAAGTTGGGGTCCAATCTCTAACCCCAATTAGAAAGGGTGTCAATATCGTGCCACTGGCAAGGACAAGCTTTGGGCAACCCTCATCTAATACTGTCCCCTTTACGAGAATGGTAGGGCCCTTACCTGACAGTGCTTAACCACCTCATCAACCCTCATAGGACAGTGTTGATGTCTCAACCTATGATGGCTATATAGTTCTGGAACACAAGAAGGACTTTCCGAATTAGAATCCTCCACTGAAACCATATGATACAAACACCCCTTAGAAATCAACTTCTACGCTTTATGATAGGAAATAAAGTTCTCTTTGCGTACTACAGAACTCCCCTCCCAATCAATTACTAGTTCATTAGGAAAATAAAAAATGACCTTTGGGTTCTATAATCCAGAGAACCGTTGCACGAATGGAGCCAATCCATACCAAAGGTTATATAAAATTACACCATATCAAGTTCTATCAAATTTACCAGTGTCTCCTTATTAAAGTTG
This sequence comes from Capsicum annuum, assembly GCF_002878395.1. Taxonomy (NCBI): domain Eukaryota; kingdom Viridiplantae; phylum Streptophyta; class Magnoliopsida; order Solanales; family Solanaceae; genus Capsicum; species Capsicum annuum. Next base: position 42,850,063 of record NC_061118.1, on the reverse strand, counting down.
GATACCATACATTCTGTATAGATTTTTCTAGAATTAATAGACTCACCTACCAGGGTAGACACGAAAAAAGGGTCAAAAATATTTTTACCATAAAAATCAAAGTGTACATCCACATAAAGAGTAATATATGATGGGGTAGAACCTGGATCAAACAAAAAATAAACATCATGGGAAAAAATTTGTAACATACCAGTCATAACATCTAGGCATGCCTCAGATTCCTAACAAATAGCAAGAGAATAGAGACGATTATGACCAGTGCTAGTACTAGAAATGGTGTCTTTACACGAAGGAGCCAAGGAAGTTGTAATCAATACCTTATTAGCTCTAGTGGAAACCCTAGTCAAAGGATAATATCGTTGTTATGACTAAGATGACCATAATTATATCATCGATTTCTTGACTCCTTACAATATCAACGGTGAAGCTACCCACAAAAATGACAAGGAGGATAAGGTTGGGCTAATTGAGCTCCACTAGCCTTAGACTAGGAACCATATGCCTTAGGATCACTGCTAGCCTACAAATTATGATCACCCAAAGGCTTAGGATATAGAGAACTAGCTATCGAATAAAAATTTCCCCAATTATTCCTCTTAGTCTACTGTCTACCACCTCTCCCACTATTCTGCTGATTTACACCCTTCTCTGAATATCTAAATTTCTTCTTCTGCTTTTCTCCTATCTGTACTTGCTTCTTTTTCTTATTCTCTACCTTCTGCATATAAACCACTTGCCTGGATATGTCCATATAATTATTTCAAAATAGCCAAATTACTGCAACATCCCAAACTAGGGCCTAGCCCTGAATCGTATCTAAAGTTCACCGAGGACTACAGACCACCCCTTTATGCCTAGCCAAATAGAGCATTCACACTAATGGTGACTGAATTCTAAACATATAATAAAGATAGTAAGGATAAACTCATGGCATAGATAATATAGACAAACTATCAACCAATACTAACAACCAACACCTAAATCAACAGTCATCCATAAAGCCTCTAACAAAGCTGAATACTAATAAATTATCGAGGCATGCCCTTGGTAGTAGCGAAAAACTAGTCTGAAAAAACTCTAAGACATAGGGAACAAAAACCATGAAATGAAGCCTTTCAAAGTCTAGAAGCTCACCACTTCAATGACAACTCATGAACTAAACACGAGCACCTGATCACTGCACAAGAAAAGTAGACGAATTTCTGGTGCCTGCATCACGTGGGGATACAATCTATGGAGACGGTGAGCGATTAGACTACTAGCATGTAACTCAGGGATAGGACATAAAATAATAACTTGGGTAACAATTCAAAACCAATCCAAATTCCAATACACATAATTATATACAACATATACATATAATATCACATGCCAAGATAGGGAACAAGGCTTAGCATGAACCTTTAAAATCTTTTCCAGTACTATTTAGCATAACCTTCATAATTAAGGCATCTACGGGCTATATAATCCCAACTCTCCCTCAGCTGAAAGGTCCCAAGTGCATCTGGCCGTATGAGCCAGAGGATAGTCATGTCATATACCTTATGAGGGACTCGAATCTTTCTAAAAAATCAAAGGTGACTTAAGCACGAATATATATAACATGCAAGACTCGAACCTCCCAAATATATAACAGGATGGGGGACTCTAAACTTTAAGTCATTTAGACCCCCGCAATGACTAGCGCATTTTGTGGTGTTGGTCCCTCGGGACCTGTACTATCACGGCTCGGCTACACAACACTCTTTTAAGCCTAATTAAAACATTTAGCAATCATTAACAATTATTTAACCAATTATGCATTAAGTCTTCCCATTGGTATTGTCATACTAATCAACTTGCAAGTTCATTATCATGCTAAAATCCACCAACTATCACACATGGGAAATCTTGACACCTTTGGTTTAATTAACATTCACACGGGGAATCCACATACCCCAAGGTTCAAGAAAATCATTCCATGGTTCATTAACCTTTTATGGCAATGCATTAGTTCAAGTGAGCAAGTCAAAACATCTGACAAAGCATATATCATTATCAATTACACTATATGGTTGAGGGCATACTATTTCCAAAGCCACAAGTCAAGGCAAAAACAATAAATTTAGGGGAAACATAACCATTTTTTTAAACCAAACCCATGCATCCCACAGGTTTCAAAATCATTATAAGCCATGAATAATGTATAAGAAACCATCGAAAATCAATTACGTGTCCAATCATGTCAAAAGCCCTCAACCACAACTAAAACATTTGTTCAAATCAACAAAATTATCCATGGAGATTCATGTATTTAACAAAAACTAGTTAAGGGTAGAGTCATACGTGAAATACCCAAGAGTATGGAGAATTCAACCCTTTAACATCTACTTGACCCACTTCTTAGAAACCCTAAGTATAGATGCTTAAGAGACTTGAGAGAGAAGAATGAATGTTTGTAGTGTATTATGGATAAAAATATAGTCCCCAATATGTTTATAAGTCATGGGTTATTATTGGGATTATTGGGAAATGTCTAAAATACCACCATTAAGAGCTGAAAAATAAACCATCAGCCATTATGGGTGACCTTAAGACTCTTAGGGTCACCTTATGACTCATTTCCCCTCAATTATAGTCTGGACAGTGCCCAGGACCACCAACACTGGTCTAGTTACGAAAGGAACCTATGAATCATAATGAGTACATACGGCTCATTACATCCTTGTCATACTCAGGGAAGAATACTTTGGGCATCACACTACTTTCCTTACAGAAAGGACTATATGAGTCTCTTAGAGTCCTTACGACTCGTAACATGGTAGTCGTGGTCATATCAGAAAACTTGGGGAAATACACTGGTTATAGTAGGAGTGTATATAATGACTAGTCATGAGTATTTGTGACATAGGGCCTCAAGTTTGAATCAGGACAACAACTCAGGCAATATTCACTGGACACCTTTTGACTAAGGTCATATGACCTATCAAGATGCCCTACGACTTGTAGTAGGATGAGTTGTAGTCAAGACAATAAGGATATATTTTTAGAAATTTTCAAGGACCAAATATTCATGGTGTTATATTTCCCCCCTTAGGATCCTTCATCCTCAAATAATGGGTCAAGGAATATGCTAGGACGATTTAACACAGAAACACTCCCACGCTTACCTTTAACAAAGACATAAAAAGAAAGATACAAAGGAAATAACAATTTACTTTACAAAGTTAGAAAATAAAGATATTAAGGAATACACATACCTCAAGAATGATTATTCGAAGTTAGGAACAAGAACAAATACTTTGACTTCATGTCCTCCCCAGCTTCCCAAGAAGCTTCGTCAGCCTTTTGGTTCCTCCAAAGAATCTTTACCAAAGCCACATCCTTCGTTTGCAACCAAAGAACTTGTTGATCTAATATCTCCACCAAAACATCCTCATAAGACAAGGAATTCAGAATTCCCACACCTTCTGAAGGACCAATCAACGAAGGGTCACCCACATATTTCCTTAACATCGAGACATAGAAGACTGGATAAATGGAGCTCAAGCTAAAAGGCAATTCCAATTCATACATTACCAACCCTCCTTAAAACTAAATATGTACCGACATAATGGGGATTGAGCTTCCCCTTCTTTTCAAACCCCATCACTCTCTTCATAGGAAACACGTTCAAGAACACTCAATCACTAATATCAAATTCCAACTCCCTTTGCCTCACATCCACATAGGGCTTTTGGAGACTTTGGGATGTCTTAAGCCTCTTCCCTATCATCTTCATATTTTCCATAGCTAGGTGAACCAAGTCAGGACCAAATAATCCAGCCTCGCCAACTTCAAACCACCCAACAAGAGAATGACACCTCCTACCCATACAACACCTAGAAAGGAGCTATGCCAATACTAAAGTGATATTTATTCCTATATACAAACTCTATGAGAGGGTAAATGGTCTACCCAACTACAACCAAAATGTAATTCACAAGCTTGAAGCATATCTTCCAAGGCCTAGTTTATTCTTTTCCCTTGCCCATCCATTTGTGGGTGGAAAGTGGTACTAAAGGTTACCTTAGTTCCCAAACCTAGCTGGAACACCTCCAAAAGTGAGATAAGAACTAGGTACCATGATAAGAAATAATAGATATTAGAGCACTATATAACCTCACAATCTCTTGGATATACACCTTCGCATAATCCTTAGGAGAAAAGTTAGTCCTCATAGGTAAAACATGAGCGGACTTAGTCATCCTATGCACAGTAACCCAAATTAAGTCAAACTAATTTCGAGACCATGGTAGACTAATAACGAAATCCGTATTACTTATTTACCATTTCTACACTAGTATCTCATTCTTTTAAATCAACATATCGGGCCTCAAGTGCTCCACCTTCACTTATTGACACACTATACACTTAGCCATAAAATTAGCCACATCTCTCTTTATATTATTCCACCAATAAATTTCCTTAAAATCGTGATGCATTTTTGTCGAACCAGGATGAACCATATAACATGACTCATGATCTTTAACCAAATTCTTCCTTTCAACCCATCAACATCAGGAAAACATAATCTACCTTGGAACCTCAAGATACCATTAGCATAAATCTCTTAAGCCAACACTTTTTAACGGCCCACATCATCTTTGATTTGCATCAAAATAGGGTCCAAAATCTGTTTCTCTTTCAATTCAACACGGAGATATAACTTTACCATCTCTTGAACAATCATACCTCCATCTATTAAATCTAAAATATAAACTCCAAGATTAGCAAAATGGAAAATATCCATCACCAAACCTCTCTTTTTCTTATCTACACAAGATAAACTCCCCATAGACAACCTGGTAACAGCATCAGCAATCATGTTATCCTTACTTGGATGATAATGAAGATTCATGTCTGGTCCATGAGCAATTAAAGCCATCTCTTTTTCCCGAGATTTAGCTTCTTTTGGGTGAACACATGTTGCAGGCTCTTATGGTCAGAATAGATATCAACATAAACCCATATAGGTAGCTACACCAGATCTTCAATACGAATACCACAAATAATAATTCTAAATCCTGCATTGGATAATTCTTATCATGTACCTTTAACTATCTAGAAGCATATGCAACCAGCTTGCCATGATGCATCAACACAAAACCCAGTCCCACCCAGGATGCATCATAATAAACAACGAAATCATTGGTAACCTCAGGTAGAGTCAAGACTAGATCTAAAGTCAACATATTCTTCAGCTTCTCAAAAATACCCTCACAAGCATCAAACCACAAGAGCCTCACCTTTTTTAGAGTCAACTTACTCAATGAGATCATACTACATTATGTATGCTCTCAAATCAGATCTCTTAAACATGTTTATTCAATTTATAGTTTACTCCTCAAGATTAATTTATTTTTTAAATTAACAAAAAATTTCAAAGCCAATATTTTATATCATTCATCTTAAATCAGACACTCATGTTCTAGTTGTTCAGTGACTCTTCTTATGCTTTAATAGTGATATTGTTTTTACTTGAGTGAGGCTTGAATAATTTACTAATATACCCCTATATAATAACCTATGGTGGTTAGTGACTCTTTGATTATTACTTAAAGTTGGTTGTTTAACATGGAAAGAGGTAGTGCACTTATAGTTTAATTGATTCTAGTGGATATAGAATATTAATTTCCACAGTTCAGATTGGTGTAGTCATTTTAGTAGTGGTGCTTTATATCTCTAAGTAAATATTCAATAGGATATGAGAATACAAGTAGACTTAGCCTTTCGCAGACATTTATTGTCTATCCCTCAGAGGATTAGAAGTATAATCTAGTTAAGAGTGGTATATTTGTAGAAAAAAGCATAATTGAAGAATATTCCCAAGTTAGAATTTATCAACCCCATTGGTTAAAGCTTATTTGTTCTATCCTTACTTTTGACCTAAGATACTTTTGTTCTGCGATAAGAAACTTTAGACCTTAGATGTCTTATGCTAAACTTTAAGTTGTTCCAATTATATAAGCCTAGACTAGAGGAATTGGATGCTTAAACGATGTTATAATACTTTTTCAAACATCTTAATAAGATAATTCCTAAAATTTATCTCTCTAGTGTTATTAGAACCTCTGACCAAGAGCATCGAAGGTAACAACTATTTCTTTCTTTATGACTCTTAGAAATCTCATGTCATTATCTATCACTTTTAAAGTTCTACATAAATTTCCATGGTAGGAATGCTTCAGTTGAGCTATTAAACCCTTAATAAGAGTAAATTATTATAGCCAGCAATTTAGTTCAATGATCATACGCACAAGCTCTTGTACTTTGTCATCTTTTCATCTAGTCTTACTATCATGAGTTTTATGTATATGCCTATCCTATAAGGTTCATCATTTTCATCAATTCTATGTCTAAATTTTGCTGAGCCATTACTCCTAGTCTAAATCAGTCCTAACAATAACATATATTCATATTCAAAAATCAGGATCATGTTAGTTATCCAACTTTAGAAGTCTTCCAAACAGTACTAGTGAGTACCCTAATTTTTAGAACATTCTATGTTTCGGTGGGAAATTTAGTCATCATGTCCATATTCAGGTCTTATAATTCTATCTTAAGGATTACAACTCTTTTCCTATCCTTTCATCTTAATTACCTTCATTCAAGGACAAATGATCCCACGGGAGAGATATTTTAACACCTCAAAAATCCAAGATAAGGCTAGAAATATATTTCAAGTACATGTAAAATCAAAATTCATGCTTTAAGCTCAAGACCAATAAAATGATAGATTTTTGCATTATCTTTCTGACGCATCTGGTTTCTCCTTAATATGATATTGGAGTAAAATGTTATAGCCATTTTACTAAAGCTCTATCAAAGCTGTCATTGATAATGACTCAGACACTACGAGTTGTCGGGGAGACTACAAGTTGTCATCAAACCCTAGAGTCTTAAGTTGACTTATGGATACTGTAGAGGGAAGTGAAAAATAAGTCCCAAACAACAACTCAGCCCATGACTCATCCCTAGACCCTATAATCAGAACCAAAGTCATCAAGACTAATACAAGAAACTTTTTAGATGATTTTAAGAGGGTTGTTTTGTTTTTTCCCTCTATTTTAACCCCAAAACCATACCATTTCACCTGTTACAATAGGTATAAGTCTATTTAATCAAACCAAATTCCTAATTATTTTCTCATGCTCATTCTATGTCAGAAAATCAAGTCATTCAACTCTCAAGCAAGCCTAAGCCTTGTTTTTTTTTCTCAAACTTTTTAGATGATTTTAAGAGGGTTGTTTTGTTCAAGATTTCACCAATCTAGGTATGTGGGTACTCAATAAGGGATTCCTTACACCCTTATGCCCAAAACCTAGTTTTAAAATATGCATTTCATGTATAATTTCTATGAACTCATGATCTAGGGATAATTGCTAATTATTCCAAATTCTTGAAAACTCGATTCTATCATATTATTTTATTATTATAGTTCTCATTTAAAGTTATTATTAATGATTTTCATGGATTTAACTCAGTTATTTTAATACATAATGGATTATGCATGTTTTATATATTTCAACCTCTTTCAAAATAAATATGGATGACTTGGTGGATTTCAGTCTATATTAGTTAACATGCCATGTCATCCCATGAAATTCATTATCCTTACAGAATTGTCACTTTATAGCTCTTCGGTATATAGATATCAGTATTTTGTACTTGTGTAGTGAAATTTCTATTTTTCCTTCCAAGGTTTAAATTGTCATTATTAGTTGCATCTTCAGAGAAGGGTTATGAATACCGAATGACCTAGGGTATCAGGCATTGTCAATTAAATACTCGGTCCTTTAGTTTTTGGATTTAGAAGGCTTTAAGGCAAAGAACTTATCTTTTAACCTCAAGACTTTATTATTATTGATCTATTTAGTATATCAGCTTATATTTAGTTTGAAGTAGTACTTAGCACTGAGAAAACATAGGGATGGAGGATTACCCATCAGTTATGATGAGACCTTTAGTAGAAGTTACTATCCCAGAACTATGGCGCCATCATTGGTTCTAAATAGTCACCCATCAGACCAGGCTTGACACCTTAGTCCTTTTGGACATCAGTTTAGTGGTACCATGTCAGACCAACCTTTATACCCTTACAAGGTATATTGGTCCCTTTTAGATGGGGATTATTCATCAAACTCCATGTTTAACTCACATGGTTATATGCCGGTTAGTAGTATCTCCCGCAGTTCAAACGCAGTTATTGCATGACTTTGAAATTAGTTTATTCAGCACTACATTGATCAGTTACATGTTTGTTTACTTATTAATTGCATTTGTTCATATCCCACCATTTTAGAACTAGTATTTATACATGACCCTCAGTTTTGTTTTACTTGATTTTATACTATGACTTTTTATATTATCACTGAATACCAAGTTTATCTCTTTATTTTAAGTTAGAATTCAGTAGAATTTTACAGAATATTAAATATTAGCATTATAATAATTATAATAGCTATGCTTCTACTACTTTCCTATTTATAGAAATGGTTTAGCTCATGATTTAGACAATTCACTATGCATCACAAATTTTACGTACAAATATGTTTTAAATACACATTTCAAAAAATGACTTATGTCCTAAGTTTAAAAGCATGTTTTATATGTTTTAATGACTAGTGCATATTCCCACATACTCAGTAAGTATCAAAGTACTGATCGTATTCTCATCTGCCTACATTTTTTATGTGATGTAGATTCAAGTGCTTGCTATCAAGTTCATATCAGGAAGATTTAGCATTCAGTCAGTAGGTGATAAGTTATCTTATTTTGAGGACTCAAGTCAGTTGCAGTTCAGTTAATTCATTTTCTTAATTATATAGTTTTGGGACACAATTTAGGAGTCATGATGAAACATAGTTTATCCTGCCAGTAAGTAAGGCAGACTATAGCCCAAAGCTATAAGCAACGAGCTAACTTGGTGGAAAAATGTTCTAAAAACTGAAAATTAGTTATTAAAGGCTTAAAATATCAATAAAAATGTCAAAATAGTCTAATGGAGAGATAAAGGATCACCAATCATCTTACAACCTAGTAGTGTTTGTACAAGAGCTACTGGAAATAGACCATATTTTCTGAAATAGTCAAATATAATTTGTCAGAAAAATGAATTACTGGGCATACGTAATAGAAGGAAAAACAAGCAAATCTGACTCCAAGAGCTCACCATATATCTGAAATCTACTCAGCATAAATATCATGTTAGCAGTGGCTACTAGTACTTGGATCTGCACAAAAAAGGTTCAAAAGTGTAGCATGAGTACCAAAACCATGGGTACTCAGTAGGCATCAGTAGCCAACTGAGCTAAATCATAATATAAATACAATAAGATATAAGATAAAATAAGCTAAGTGAAGGTAATAGGGCCAACCTGTAAATAAGCTCCAACACAACTATGCATAAAAAAATAAATCGATCCAGAAAAGAAGTGTAAATATCACACTATCATAACTACTAAATTGGCCCCGTAAGACAATAAATGTGGAAAAGTAAATAAACTAATGCGGACTCCCATAAGCTTGAAGGGTACAATCAAAGAAATATAAATAACCAGAGATCCATAACTTTATCGAATATCAGCTATAAGCATAAAACCATCCATACCATGTCCTATCATACACAACTTTCAATGCTAGACTCAAATTGGAACTCATATCATTCTCAATAGTATCAGTATAATAAAATCATTTACTGGAGTTTAATTGGAACTCATATTTTCAATATCACCATCAATTGCTGGACTTAAACCGATACTCTTATTATCAATAAACTGTATCAATCAACAATATAACTAAATCATATCAATATACTATACCAATAAACCATATTAATAAACTGTATCAATAAACCATGCTAATATCCATATCTATCTACCACACTAATAACCATTTCCATAAAACATACCAATAACCACATCCATAAACCATATTGATAATCGTACCTATTAACCAAACCGATAGCCATATCTATAAACCATTAAGTTTTACTCAGAATTAGCACTAACTCCTATTGACCAACTAGCCTAATAATTAAATATTCAATCTCCTTAATATCCCAAAATAGTATTTAATAAAGGTATAATATCGGTATACAAGTCTATGAAAGCTAACACAAGTCTTGGCCTAAGGTGGGTCGGAAGGGCCTATTTTTAATCCTTAAAATTTATTATTAGGCAAATTCCACCCAGACTAGAATAAGATATCTAAATTCATTTCTCGATGTTAAGCAAGCCACAATTATCCATAAGATAGAAATTTTTTCCAAAAAATAACAACGAAGTCAATTCCACCTAAAACATGAGCAATAAAGGCAATTCCACATAAACTTGAGTGACTACATAACATTCACCTAGATTATGATTCCAAAATAGCCTAAACAGTCTAAATAAGACTAATCGTACCCATCATGCTTCCAATACCTAAATCTAATGCCATATCTAGAATAATGTTATAATTTTACTATGTATTAGCTCAATCTACAATCAAGGTAAACCAAACCTACCTGGACGCAGAAGAAGAGCCAAAAGAATCCACTAAACCATAAATTCCCTATTTGAGAAGCTTTTTGAAGATGCCATACTATCAAAATCACAATCTACTCATCAATGTGAAAACAGTGATACCCATATTGCCCTATTATGCTTTGCGTCAAAAATTATGTAAAACCTCATATGGGGCTCATTTGTTTAATAATACTTTCAAAACTGACAAAATGTCCCTCTATACTCAAGGAATACTTACCCTAAAAAATGGGTGAATTCCAAGCTCTAATGGTGCTATGACAACCCAATCAATGATTTGGGGATTTTAGGAAGATCATGAGAAATTATCAATGTAATTTGATGAAACTTACCAAGAATTTGAAGAAGAAATGCATTAATCAAGACTACAAGTACTCCCAAATCACCAACTAATGATCCTCCAATATTTCTACACTTTTAGGGTTCCACACACTTGAATATGGAAGAAAAATGGAGAAAATTATGCTAAGTGGAGTTTTTATACCCCTCCCAGGGATTCTACTACTGCTTAAGTAGACATCACCGATTAAGCAACCTAGTGTCACTTTTGTATCACTTCTCGATTGCACAGGTACAACTTAAGAGGTTCTTTTTCTGTTTAAGAAACCATTGCTTATATCATGACTTGATTTACAATTCAAGATAGCACCTACTAAATCCCACTAGTAGGTAAGCTAAACCATAACCCAGAACTAGTATAATAGGTTAATTCGGTAGGAAATGCCCAACATAGGAGAATTTAAGAAAACAATTTATAAATGGGTAAAGCATTCGACATTTATAAAATAGTCAATACAAGATACAATCCCATGACCTAGTAGAGACACTAAAAGAGCATCTAATAGTATTAAAACTTAAAGTCTTATAATAGTCACCAATATCTATCTTAGTAACTAATGACTGAATATAAAGATAAAGGGAAATAGGCGACTGATGAGTGGTATTTTTACAACTCATTTACACTCAACATTCATACATATTACAATATTTTGAATGAATAAATCAGACATAATTGTGATTAAATGCACTAATATCCATAATTTGCTGGCACAGAGTTGATGTGATAGAAAAATACATACTAGAGCCGAAAATGATCAAAAAAAAGCAAGAAAGTGCAGAGGAAGACTTGGAGCAAAAATGGCTCATGTTACCGAAGTAACGGTCTAAGGAACATGATCCCGTTCAGTCAAGAAGGTCAATAAGCTTCGATCGTGACAACCGTGGTCTAGGCATAAAATTCGTGACCATAACCTAGTGGAAAAGTGCATCCCAAGCGCAGAAAAAGAAATGCATATGGATGATCCTAAATTTGACAAAAGAAAGACTCAAACCCTAATCCATCATATTCCACCTTCCTTAATTTTGAGATATTGTTCTAGGGTTTGTAGCCTCTAATCTTTGAGAAGAAAATATTGTATAAATTTTAGGTGAAGACTATTATGGAATCAATTCCAAGTGAAGAATTAATGAACTTCTATTCAAGATTTATTAGATCTTATAGTTTGAAGTAATATTCACTTAAATTTTCTCAAATCAAATCAATGAAGATTTTGGGTAAATTTCTTACTTATTTATCTTATGAGTAGCTAGATTTTCCTCTTGGGGTTATGCTAGATAAGAGTATAAATATGTGTGCTATGTGATTTGTTTGTGCATTTACTAGTTTGTGGTGTTGGATAATACTATTGCTTGAGTAAATTGATTGGGATTTTTGGGTGAAAGCCCCAAATACCCAAATGGGTTTGAGGGATGAAAATCCCAAGCTCTTGAAAGCTCAAACCATCCTTGAATAGGGGTTTGGGTGAACTTTAAGGACCCATATCATCCTTGAAAGAGGGATGTGGAAACCAAGGCAATAATAGATAATTTAAGACCATAGTAAACTAATATTCACTGTATTAGACATAAGAGTGATTGTGAAGTTGATGATATTTAAGGCACCATTCTAGAAATAGAGGTGTTTAAGTGATGTATTTGGTGGTTTTAATTGAAGAACTTAGTAGGTACTCAAAAGGGTTAATGAGTGACACCCTTGGGGTATTTTTGACAAACTAGCCTCAAGGATTCCTAACCTAGCCTACGATATCACCAACACTTAGAATTTGCATCAAATTATCATACACACAGGCATATGTTGCCCTTTCGAAAGCATAATCCCAAGATCTGTGCCTAATTGCCTAGACTCTAATTATTAAAACACCCGAATTAACAATAAAAAGTCCTAAAAATAAACATTAGTGTTGATACCGTTCTCACCCCCCCTATTTTTATCTTTTTGTAATATCGGTTTGAATTTAACAAGTATACATTATTTTAAATTAACTTGATTACCACTTACATTATTCCTCGTATATTCTACCCCAACTCTAAAGTTGGATAAATATATTGATGATAACCACCTTGCACTTAAATTGACGTGTAAGTTGAGCGTTATAATAAACAACATCGTTGCTGGGGAACAATTTAGCGTATTGAGTTAGTATGAAATTTTAGCTTACTTTATTTGGTTCATACTTTTATATAGTTGTTTGTGATTTTGTTTTTTTGTCTTTTGGTAGGTAGATTTTTAATTTTATATAGTGGTCACTATGGCATCTTAGGGAAAATATGATTTTGGTAGTTGAAAATCCTATCTAGATAATCCATGTCCATATTGTAATGGACACCACTTTCTGTTATATTGTAGCTATGATCCCAGAAAGAGTTATGTTCACTATATCAATCCTATTGAGAGTATGATTGTTCTTTGTGTGGTGGTCGGGATGGACATTAGAGTGTTTCGTTATAATAAACCAAATACTAGTTCTTCTTATGAGAGTGATAGGTCTTATGATGCATCAAAGAAAGAACAACATTATAAATATAATGGTGTTGAAGAAATGATTCAAATTATCTTGGATAGGGTGGAGACAATAGGGTATAACATACATTGCATGCACCAAGCCCTGGGGGCATGTAAAGAGAAAATTGAAAGGATAGAAGAAGTTGGTGTGGAGGCTAATTTTTTAAATACCATGGGTATACCCATTCTTCCAAATGATCTCAATGTTGGAAAATCATCAATGATTTTATAACTAACCAAACCAAATATTATTGAAGATGCTAAAATCAAGGAGATAGTACAAGAGTCAAAAGAAGAAGCCAAACAAATCTTTTATGGTTACTCTAGTCCATGTTGGGGTGAGGATGCTACTAGAAATTCAAGCTTGGAATTACGGGATAGACATTATTCGAAATATTTTTCAACATTATGCTTGGTAGATGTGATGAGGATCCATCTACCTATGCAAATGATGGATTATGGTGACAATGAGCAATATCCCTATATTTTGGAGTTTGTCATTCCAAAAGCACACTTGAAAGCCCCTCCATCAAAGGTCGATACGCTCAAATACTAATGTTAAACTACTAGCCTATTGATTTTCCCACCATTACCCAAAAAGCCAAACTAAAAATTTATTGAAAAGTTAGGTAAAGGGTTCAAATCTTCAAAGTGGTGCAATAGAGGTAGTATCGTGACACCCTCGCTTTGCCCCTAAGTACCAAGAAGATACATTGATCAATAGTTGGGGATCCATTTCAAGTCTTCCAAGTGGATACATACATGAACCTAAAGAACGTTGAGCCACAACAATAAATAAGGAACTTGATGGGAGGCAATCCATCATTTTCATGGTTACACCATTTATTTTTAAATAAGTCATCAAATTTTAATGTTTTGTAGATGATTTGGGTAGGTTGGAAGCCAAAAATATGGGAGAACCAAGTTTAGAAGTGTGGCAGCCATGCAGCAAAATAGGGAAAAATAGAGAAGCAGATGGCCGCAGTTACCACTATTGCAAACTATGGACCGCAATCGCGGTTCTATGATCTCACCAATCATGCTGCGATCACTCCTCTATCTCTACCCTTCCACATAGTTATCAATAAAATTTAAGGGATCCCTTTAACCCCTATTTATGATTTTGTATTATGTAGTGAGGTCACTAAAAGTATTGTTATTTCGGGGTGTGTGGCCCTGCCCTTGTGTGAATCATGTTGGTTTGCAATACTTGAACTTAGATGACACGATGCATGAAAATTTTTTGAAGTTAATTATTTCACCTTTAGATTTTTTATTCTTTAAATAATGATATTGGACAAGCCTTTCCCTATTATTGATTGATTAATGACACTCCTAAGGGTCAAACATCGTGATTGGGTTTTGATCCACAAATACAGGAAAAGTCTGAGTACCCATAGCATCAAGATAACAAATGCAAGGGAAGTTTGAGTACCTGTGGCATTGTGGATGTGGGATTGCACTCATACCATTGGTGAAGTCTAAGTATCCATATGGTTGGTTTGCCCATATGAAGCGAAAATGTGAGACAAAAACTTGGTTGTTGCCATGGTTAACAAAATTATGCATGGAGCAAGTGCAAAGCAAACAGCCCCCTTTGTCCAAAAAATTTTCAAAAGTCAAGGTCATGGACGTGAGCGATCTTGTAACAATTCTTATTCTCTTTTTGTCACTCAAAATTGCTTGACTTGTTGATAGTGATTTTTGTCTCTAACGGGATAGGGAAATTGATCCTCTTTGGAAAAGTTTTAATACCATATGCAGTGAGATATTTGCATTTATGTCTTGTATTCTTGTTTTATCTAGAGCTTTTCCCGTTAGTCTCTCAAGGCTAATTTTGTTGTATTTGGTTGGAGAAATGATCTTAGGCCATCTTTGTGACTTTGGAAACCACTTTATCCTACAAAGACTACCCATGCAAAAATTTAATCCCTAGTTACCCACTTTGAGCCTCTGGACCTTTATTTGGAAAAGACGTTACAAGCGGTGAACCATTCTTTTTATCCTTCTTTTGAACCATACCATCTTTGAACTTGAAATTACAACTTGAGGCTAAAAGACTATGTTTGGGGTGGTAATGATTGATGGAAGTAAGTTTGGCGCCATAAATTTGTTAGTGAAAGGCTTAACTGCCTAAACATTGAAAACAAATGAATAGGAAAAAAAGGGTCCAACAAAGAAAAGAATCACATAGAAATTTCCAGAAAAAGAAATAGAAGAAAAAGAGTTAACAAAGGGAGAAAAAAGTAGGCATATGAAAAGAGAAAAGGTCAAAGAGGAGTGGCCCATATTAAAAATAGAGGAGTAACTAGTGTGATGTAGATGTTCAAGGAAGGGTGTAGCCATGTTGTTCCTAAATGATATCCTACCCTAACCAAAACCTAAAATTATAGGCTCAAAAACTCATTTGAGAGCTTCAACCATTTACTTTCTTTGTAGTGGCGATTGAAAATAGGTGCAAGCCTATGGTATCACACTTGTTGACATAGAGAGTTATTTTGTAAGGGAGGGAGTTTGTGCACATAAATTCCTTGTTGAATATTTGGTATCTTGGTGAGTAAAACATTCTTTCTTGTGAGGAGGCATGTGGACGAGTTGAGATAGGTGATTTGGTCATCTTGTAAGCAATGA
The DNA here is from genome assembly GCF_002878395.1 of Capsicum annuum. Lineage (NCBI taxonomy): Eukaryota > Viridiplantae > Streptophyta > Magnoliopsida > Solanales > Solanaceae > Capsicum > Capsicum annuum. Next base: position 42,834,043 of record NC_061118.1, on the reverse strand, counting down.
GGCAAATGGAGTATAGCGTAGTTTTGATCAAAAGTGAGTCACTTTTAGAGTATTAGTTGTTGTTGCTTAGCTTCTCTTGAAAGTCATGTGCATCCTTAGCTCTTACATTTTATGATAAAGGGTCTAGAGAAAATAGCTTAGCCCATGTGTAATGAGCTACTTATGGTAGTGACTAAACTTGAAGTCATTACGATCTTTGAGGCATAAAAATAGGGCATAAGAGTGTAATGTCTAATGATAACGGGTAGTATTGCTTGAGGAGAAGAAAAGCTTTAAGTTAGGGGTGTTGATGAGTGGTAATTTTACCACTCATTTACCCTCAACGTGCATTCACATTACTATGTTTTGAATGAATAAATGAGACATAATTGGGAGTAAATGCACTAATATCCAGATTTTCCAGGCACAAAGTTGATGAGATGGAAAGATGTGGATTGGAGCTGAATATGATAAAAAGGAAGAAAGAAAGTGAAGATGATGACCTGGAGCAGAAATGGCCTCAGTGACTGCGGTCACGGTCAGCCAAGTAGGTTAATAAGTTGTAATTGAGAGAGCCAATTGTGATCGTGGTATAGCCTCTAAGATTCCGGCCTAGAAAAAGAGTGAAACCCAAGGGAAGAAAAGGAAATACATGCAGCCGATCCCTAATTTGACAAAAGGAAGACTCAAACCCTAATCCATCGTATTCCACCTTCCAAAATTTTAAGACATTATTCTAGGGTTTGTAGTGTCCATTCTTAGAGAAGAAGATATTGTATAAATTTTGGGCGAAGAATATTTTGGAATCACTTCCAAGTGAAGAACTAGTGAAATTCCATTGAAGATTAGTTGGATCTCATAGTTTGAAGTAACATTCACTTAGATTTTTTCAAATAAAATCAATGGAGATTTTATGTAAAGTTTTTTCTTATTTATCTTATGAGTAGCTAGTATTTCCTCTTGGTATTATGCTAGAATAGGGTGTAAATATGTGTGGGATGTGATTTTTTTGTGCATTTACTAGTTTGTGGTGTTGGATTCTACTATTGCTTGAGTAAATTGATTAGGATTGGAGGGTGAAAGTCCCAAATGCCAAAATGGGTTTGATGGATGAAATTTGAAGCTCTTGAAGGCTCAAACCATCCTTAAAAGAGAGGTTTAGGTGAACTAGCAACCTACATCATCCTTGAAAGAGGGATGGGGGAACCTTGGCAATAATAGACAATTTATAAGCATAGTTGACTTATCTTAACTATTGTAGACATAAGAGTGATTGTGAAGTTGACTATACTTAAGGCACCATCCTAGAAATTGGGGTGTTTAATTGAGGTTTTAGGTGGTTTTGATTAAAGCACTCATTAGGAACTAGAAAGGGTCAATGAGTGACACCCTTGGGGTTTTGTTGAAAAAATAGCCTCAAGGATTTCTAATCTATCCTACCACATCACCAACACTTAGAATTTGCATCAAATTATCACACACTCATGCACATGTTGCCCCTAAGAAAGCATAATCCCAAGATCCGTGCCTAATTGTCTAGACTCTAATTATTCGTAGCCCCAAATTAATACTAGAAAATTCTAAAAAGAAACATTAGTATTAATACCATTCCCACCCCCTTTTTTTATGTTTTTGTAATAGAATTTAAATAGTATCCATTATTTTGAATTAACTTGATTGCTACTCAAATTGATCTTCATGGATTCGACCCTTACTCCAAAGTAGGGTAAATACATTAATGATGACTGCCTTGCACTTAAATTGACTTGTAAGTTGTGCATTATCAGTGACTCAAACTCTATGAGCTAACCCAATCTCTGGAAATATCAACACAACATGATCAGTGATCAACAACGACAACTACAACCCGGATCTGCATAAAAATGATATAGAACTGTAGTATGAGTTCCAAAACAATGGGTGCTCAATAGGAATCATTAGATGGCTGAGCTAAATCATGATATATGTATGATAAATTTGAAGATAGCATAACATAGTCAAGGTACAAAAATGAACCTGACTTATCCCCAACATTGTTGTACATAATAAGTAATTACATTGGAATAAAATTATAACATAAGGCTACATAATAAATAACAATCTGTAATAATAATAATAACTTATCTTGAAGAATCAACACAAGAAATCACAAAATACAAAATTAGCTCGCATACACCAATTGGTGCGGACAAGTAAATAACTCATCACAGACTCCCATAAGCCTAGAGAGCACACTCAAGATGGAATAATTCCATCTAACAACATATAACTAACCTTTATTGTCATGCAACCATCATCCAACAATTATCATCAATCGTTCATTTACCAACATTTAAAAATTTAACTACATAAAACAACCGTAATATTAATACTCACTAGTCGTCACATATTAGCTAACAATCTCTTATTACTAATTTATTTTATTACTAGTCATCATATAACCTCTATTCATTACTAAACAACTATTCACCACATATCCACTAATCTTTAGTTATCAACTAGCCAACATTTGTTAACTAACCATCCTATACCAATTAAACCTTGTTTATGAACTAGTCATGATTAGTGACATAAAAAATATCCTCCACTAATCCTTATTTATCACTAATCATGAACTATATCACTTCATAATTATTCATCACTAATCAACAAGTATCACTAATCCTCATAAGTCCACTAATTATCATAATTACCACATTCGGGTTGTATCCGACATCCCTAATATCGACATCATAACCAACCTACATATGGAAATACAATTATAAGAGCCATAAGTAGTGCATAGCTAGACTCAAATTGGTAGATGTACACATAGGCACATCTATATAATCATTCTATCTCCTTTTCAAGAATCAATGTAGCATCATAATATCCTCAAACCTTGTCGGGTATCAATATGCCATCATAATCATCATCAAACCTTGTCGCGTATCAATGTAGCATCATAATATCCTCTGACCTTATTAGGTATCAATATAATCATAATATACTCCGTCCTTGCCGACTATCATTATCATCATAGTATCCTCCAGCCTTGCCGGGTAGTAATATGTCATCATAATCATCCTCCGTCCCTGTCGGGTATCACTATCATCATAATATCCTCTGTCCTTGCTGGGTATAATCAATATCAACATCATCTTTCAGAATTAAGCGGGTATAGTATCACTTCCATAAGTGCCAATATAGTTAAGCATAAAGGTTTCTAGCATAATTTCCCATATACTCTATAGTCATAACTTCTATGACAAACAAGAACACAATTGGTAATGTCATCAATAATGATGCTTTCTAATATGATTACTCGCATAATTGAATAGCATGATAATAATCATAAGCAATATCACGAACAATGACTTATTAATAGTATATTAAATGGCTTATAATTAGCATAAAAGGTATCTTATCAATATCCTGAGAAATAGCTAATCCATAGAATAATCTATAGCTTATTCATACTATAGTGAAAAATACATTTCATGTCTTAGACAATATCAAAGTCAAGGTCCCATTCAATGGTATATTTTTTGGTCCAATCAATAGCTTATTCAATAGCTTGTCATAAGCTTAACCAATAAATCATACATAAAGTATAATCATTTAGGAATTACTTCATATGTCATTCTTCATAACCAAAAAGTACCACGGTCCCTCAATATTGCCTAATAAAAGGACGTTCTCTGGTCTTTAATAAGTGTATAAGGGTTTTAAGATAGCTATTAATCAATCTTGACTTAAGGTGGGTCAAGAGCTACTTCAAAATCCCCAAAATACATTTTAAGTCAAATTCTACCCGGGGCTAGAAGAAGGTATCTAAATCCACTCTTAGAAGTATAGTAAGCCCTAATAAGTCTGAAGGTAATGGTTCTTCTCAAACAGAACAACTAATCCAATATTGTAAATAAGGCAACCTTCCTTAATGAAGGAAATAAGGTCAATCTTACCCTAAGAATGGGTGCCTAAAGCATTTTTCTGAATCTTGAGCAATCTAAGGCATTCTCATGCTAAACATGAGTAATAAAGTCCAATCCTTCTAAGGATAAGGAATAAGCTATGTTTTTACCTCCGTGATTTCAATTTATCCCGATCGGTTCAACTAATCCAAGTCTTGCTTTTCAGCAATACAACACCTAAAGACATCCTAAAGCTAACACAATTTCATAAGAATACTATAAGATAGCTCAATGTAACAAGGAATAAACCTAGCCTACCTTGGCGCCGAAGAAAGCTCAATGAACCGCTAAAGTACTACTTTTCTCTTCTGAGAAGTCTCCTCAAGATACCTATCAAAAACATATTCTACTTATAAATACAAAGAAAATTGATACCCATATTGCACCATTGTGCTTAAGATAAAAAAATAAACTAAAAATCTCATATGGGTCCCATTTATGAAAATCACATTTCCAAAATCAACCCAACATTCATTGAAGCTCAAGGAATCATTACCCTTAAAAATAAGTGAAAACCAAGCTAAATTGAGAATAAAATTGAGCCCTAAGTTTTTTGGGATTTTGAGCAAATAAACAAGAAATTTCCTCAAGAAAACGGTGAATTCTTATTACAAATCAAAAGATAATTATGAAAATAAATGTTAATCAAGCTTCCTAAGCTCGCACAAGCTTCAATCTCACTTAATCTCTCTATTTAGGGTTTTTTTCTCTCAAGTAATGGATGAAAAATGACTAAAATGGCGACGTTGGGGTTTATTTAAACCCCCACACAGGTCCTAGGTCCTGTTATCGTGACCTAGGACCTACGATCATAGCATAATGGGGCTGCAGGTGCGAGTTGAAACTGCACAGAGGATTTATGATCACACTATCTTCCCTGCCAAGAGTATCGCTATCGTATCCCTTAGCTTGCAATTGCAGCTGAAACTTTGAAATTCATCAAGCCCTTGGGATTCATCTGGTATCCTATCTACCTAAATGAACTATGTAACCATGCCAAAATTGATATTTCAGATGCGATGGCGCTCTTGTAATTTCCATCAAGGTCCGTTTGACAAAATATGGGTCCCATATCCATATTCTAATTTCTCAACTTTTCAACCAATAGGTCAAAATGAGCTCTAGTGCTTTGGGACACGAACGAAAGCTCTACCTAGCCTAAAATCGACAATTCAAAACTTCTAACATAGTCAGATTTGCATACAATATAATTTTACAGAAGCTTTTGCTCGGTGGCCATTTGGAAGAAGACTTCAAAACAAGGAATTGGCTTTAAAAATCAAATAGACTGCCCAATAGCTGTATTGTTAGTTATAGCAAGTAATAAATGACTTGTGGCTACTACAAAAAAATTCTAACCCTGAAAATAAGCAAAAATATGGAAATTACCTGAAGGGTCATTACAATATCCACTACTAAGGAACTTTCGTCCTCGAAAGTTAAAGATTAGGGTATACCTAAAGTCTCAAACAACAGAAGCTGTTGAGTCCCCATCTCGGTCTCAATCTCGCAAGTGGCCTCCTTCGATGGGTGGTGCTTTTATTGAACCTTAACTATAGGAATCTCCCCATTGCACAACCGCTTGACATCATTAGACAGAATGAGCAGAAGCTCCTCTACAATGGTCAAACACTCATCCAATTTGACTTAGTCCCATCTAAACACATGAGAAGGATTAGGAATGTATCATTGTAACTGAAATAACTCAAATCGGGCCTTGTTTTAATGGGCATCCTAAGTCCAGCCCAGACCGAGGACAACCCCCATTACCCAACCCAACCTCCAAATGCATATTTTAAGGTGGATAAATTCTGAACGTATAAAAAGATAGCATTTTGTATTACTCAAGACCTTGGGATAGGTCTATAACCATGACAAACCTAAGCAAGTCCAACCTCTCAAAACCGAACCTATAACCACACCAAAACCAAAATAATATCTAAGTATGAGTCCATAACGTAAATGGATGGAATAATCGTAAATAAAGTCAAATAATATCATATAAAACACCAATGCCAATACAAAGGTTGACACCACTACCGACACCGCCCATACCAACCTATAGTAGTTCCAAAAATCCTCTAACCTAAAGTAAAACAATATCCAGTTGGGATATTCCCCCAATCATAGCCAAAACCAATGTCTATGAAATAACCAAAGTACATAAAAACTTCTATGACATGAAATGAAGCCTTCCAAAATATGAAAGCTCACCACTTAAATAAAACCGAGTTGATCCCGAATTCTATCACTAAGTCGGAGGAGTAGAATGGTCGGCTCCTCCATCGCATGGGGATACAGCCTCCCGAAGATGAGTTAGTGGGTGAACGCTAGCAAGTATTTAGTATAAGGATGAAATAATTCCAACCTTTTAAACCAAGTAAGCCAACCATATGCATTCACAATCATACATACAAATATATATAACCATGTAGGGAAAGGGAACCAGGTTTAACATGCCTTTAAAAGCATTAATCTTGATATGCATTATTTAACAGTACAGTAACCACCCACAGACTATATGGGTCCAATATAGCCCCTGAACGGGCCCTGATGCATGTAGTTGAATGAACCAAAGATACCATAAGACTAGGGGATCCCCAAGTACCCTTCGCTCTCTATGATACATATGTACAATTGTACTTAGGGGATTCCCATGTACCCCGTAAGTGTCAAATATGGTCGCCATGACCAATCCTCATTTTGGCAAACATGAGTTTGCAATGTTTATCCCTTGGACCCAAACATCACAATTAGCTATCATACCCTACAATTATTTCCCAATTAAAACCATTAACACACAAGCCATCCATCATTCCATTTATAATTAACCAAGGCTATAAGTAGTGGTATAATTATACCGACTATAGCTTACAAGCAATGTCCTTAACCACCCTTTTTAAGAACAAGGGATTCCTATGTACCTATAGATTACATTATTAAGTTGACTTGGGGGAATCCCATGTACCCCATAAGTGATCATTATGATGTTTGCTTGGGGGATTCCCTTGTACCCCACAGGGCTTTCAATTAAGCCAACCATAACCACTAAGACATTACCATTTTACCATTCAAAATATTTTAAATAGCTTATACCAGTTAGGATTCTATTACAAAGTTTTACCATGCATAGTTCAATAAAAGTCCAACAATTAACAAAAAACATTCTCATAGGCATTTTACGAAACATGTTGGGGATATAGTATTTCTAAAGCCAAAACCAAATACCAATTAACGATTCCCATGCGACCAAATTTTCAAACCACCATTGTAAGATGAAAACCATAAGTAAAAGAATTAGAAAACCACTAAAACCCCCACATATATCAAAACACCCAAAACCATACAACATTTATTCCATAAAAGTAATTCATAAGAACATGCCTTTAATTGCACAAACAACGAGGGAGGATTAATATGCCTTAGATTATGAAGATGATAGAGAGAAATCACCATTGTAAACCCCAAGTTGATCCTATTGATGAAACCCTAGCCTTCTTGGTCCCAAGACTTGAGAGATTTTAAGAGTGTTTTAAGAGAGTATGAGTGATTGAAAATAGGTTATATGATGTCTAAAGAGTGATATAAGTCATGGGGCCTTAAGAGGTTAAGTGGGGAAATGTCCAGATTACCCCAACTTAAACTACTTAAAATCCTCGAAGGATGGTATGTCCATCCCATACTAGTCGTACCCTACAATATGAGTAGTACCCACCACTCATACCATAGGCCTTCCCTTGGACCCCAACACTGTCCAACATATGACCATCCAAGCCAAACTGTACCCAACCATACCACTAGTACCATGAAACCGTACCATAGGCCAGATAGAATCACCTAGACTAAACTTAGGACAACATACGATTAATGCCCTACCATTTATACCCTAACATATGACTTGTATGTTCCAATCGTACCTTAGAAAAAACCAACCCAAACAACACTTATCACCATATGACTAAACCCAACATAGCTGTACCCTTTCATACGAGAAGTACCCTAGGTCGTATGATGTATAGAAGCAAAAAATTTGAGAAATTTTTAAATGGCCAAAACCCAGGGTGTTTCAGAAACATAGAGACATGAAAAATTGGATAAGCATTGGAAAAATCTGGAGATAGAGCTAACTCATAAGCCACCTCACCAACTGTAAAAAGAATCTTAAAAGGTCTAATATATCTAGTACTGAGCTGCCCTTGCTACCAAAGATCATCGCACTCTTTATTAAATGCAAACTATGCCAAGGTTAAGTGTTGCTCCCACTAGCCCTCTAAAATACATAACACAGGGCTTGGAGCATATCCCTAAGTGCCTAAATGGTCCGCTTGGACTGGCCATCTATCTATAGATGAAAGGTTGTACTAAGATCCACCTAAGTACCCAACTCTTCCTGAAAAGCTCTCCAAAACCTCGAAGTTAACATAAAACCTCCATCTAAAATAATAGAAATGGGCTGACCATGCAAATGAACTATCTCTCAAACATAGATATGGGATAATCTTTCGACATCGAAGGACATATGGATTGGAATTAAATGGGTTGACTTGGTCAAATAATCTACAATGACTTTAAAACCATCAAAACCACGGGAAGTGCGAGGGAGCCCAATAGTAAAATCCATGGTAATTCACTCCCATTTCCACTTGGGAATAGGAAATCTCTAAATCACACCCCCTGGTCACTGATGCTTGGCTTTTACCTTCTAACAACATGGGCAATGAGCTACAAAGTCTTCCATATCTCTCTTTATACCACTCCACCAATAGTGTTGTCTCAAATCTCTATACATCTTGGCTATGCCGGGATGATGGAATATTAGGATCTATGAGCCTCATGCAAAATTAACTGAATAAAATAATCAATCCTCGAGACACAAATATGGCCATCAAATTTCAAAACACCCTCAAAGTCTATGGTGACTCTCTTGGACACAACACTCAACACTTAATCATGGAGGAAGCTAAGTTTTCTATCCTCAAACTAATGATCTCAAAATCTTCTCAAATAGCAAGGACCTCACCTCAACACAAGAAAGAGTCCTCCTAGGGTATGAAATATCAAGGCAAAGCATCAAGTTGGCTAAGGACTGAATGTCCCTTGCTAATAGACTCTAAGAAACTAAAATACAAGCCAAGATACCCATACTCACTCCCTTATGACTCAAGGCACCAGGCGATACAAGATAAAGATATCGTAATACTTAAGCAAATCTTTCCATCTACACTCTCTAGAATTATGGTCCCTCTAGGTTATAAGTTTCTGAAGACTACAATGATCAATGAAAATCTTAGAATGGACCATCAAGATAATGCCTCTAAATCTTAAGCACAGAAACTATCTCCACCAATATAAAATCACGAGAGAGATAGTTGCGCTCATGCACCTTAAAATGTCTAAAAACATAAGCAATAACATTACCCTTCTGCATTAATAAACATACTAAACCAGTACCTGAAGTATCACAAAACATGGTAAATCTCGCACCCTCAATAGAAAAAGATAAAATAGTTGATAAAGTGAGAAAAAGCTAGTATGTTAATCTGGTCATAGGAGCTGAAATAGTAGCAAAACCCTAGACAAACCATTTATAATAACCAACCAAACCAATAAAGCTACGAACCTTAGTGGGAGATATAGGTCTAGTATGCCTCAATATTAGCCGGGTCTACCATTATAACATCCTTAATCACCACATGTCCAAGGAATGTCACTCACTCAAGCCAAAACTCACACTTAGAGAACTTGGAAAAAAGAACATGATCTCTCAAAGTCTGGAGCACAATCCTCAAATGTTGTGTATGCTTCTCTTACTCCTCGAATACACAAGGATGCTATCAATGTACACAATCACAAGAGAATCCAAATAAGTCCTAGATACTCAATTTATCAAATACATGAACGTAGCTATAGTATTAGTCAACCCAAATGACATCACTAAGAACCCATTATGACCAAAATAGGTCCAAAAAGCTATCTTCGACATATACTTAGCTCGAATCCTCAAAAGATGCTAACCAAATCTTAAATCAATCTTAGAAAACACTGTCGTACACTTAAGATGGTCAAACAAATCATCAATGCAAGGCATAGGATAATGGTTCTTCACCGTCACCTTATTAAGCTGCCTATAATCAATACACATACTTATAGAGCTATTTTTCTTCTTCACAAATAGTACAAGAGCTCCCCAAAGGGATACACTTGATCTAATAAAACCCTTACCAAAAAGAACCTAAACTTGAGAATTTTACTTCTTAAGCTTGGTAGGATCCATTCAATAAGGTTCTATAGAAATAGGTTGGGCGCTAGGCTCGAGATCAATAGCAAACTCAATCTCAGAAAAAAGGGGAAAACCAGGAATACAAGTAGGGAACATATCAAAAAACTCAAAAACAACAAGAACAGAGTCAAGTGATGAACTCTCCACACTATTATCAAAAAACAATCAAGAGAAGACGCAACTCCTCAAAATAAGCCTCCTCACACACATATAAGAAATAATCCCCATCAGCTCACGGCTAATAGATCCTTGCCACACAACTAAGGAGGGTTTATATCTGACATGGAAAAGTAACGGCCTTTGCAAAATAATCCATAACCGCATGATAGTGGGATAACCCATCCATGCCTAGAATCATATCAAAATCCACCATATCTAGAATAATAAGCTGAACATAAGTATCAACATTGATAACAATCATAACGAATGATTTGGAAACCCGATCTATTACTAAAAAATCACCTATGAGAGTAGGTGCACATAATAGATAAATAATAAGTCACAAAATAACTCCAATTAGGGTGTATAATAAGTAGAAATATAAGAATAATTGGATCCCAAATCAAATAAAGAAAGCGATGATTGGTGTCATACTAAAGTCGCACCTGTAACAATAGCATCCAAAGTCTTAGCCTCGAGACTAGCAGGTATTGTATACAACTAACTAGGCCTACCACTAACTGGGCACCTAAATGAACTCTTATCCTATTGGCTGGAGAACCTCCTCAAGTACCCTAGAAACTACCCCTACAACCATAAGAACGACTCTTAGCGGAGGGATAAACTACTCTAATAGGAGAAGTACCCTAAGCTGAAACAACAATTGCCACACGACTAGGGTAATCTCGTAAATTATGATTGGGAACCCCACAATTATAAGATAACAATTAAGATAAACTAGAACCAACAGATCTCGCTGACCTGGAATAACCACCACAACTAGAATAACTAAATAATGAAAATCTCAAATACTATACATTGCCCTTACCAGCGGAATCAGTAGCACTAGACTAACCTTCATCAGTAATTTAAAGGACTGGTTGAATAGGTCGACTAGACTAACTTTGAGTCTAATAAGATAGATGCAGAGGATACCTACTATTAGATCCACAATCTTTGGGTCGGGAACTATAAGGAGTCCTATTAAATCTTCCCAAAAACCAAAGCCTATTATCATAGTCCTCATGACCCTCACTGTGTATTTCTTCCATCACCTGAGCATGATCTGACACCATAGCAAATGACCTACCCACAAAACTAACCTCTGAGTAGATATACAAATGGGGAATCTCAACCCGCTAACATAGCAGTAAATGCTTTAATACTGAGTGTCTAGAATATAAATATCATGTCTAGATAATTAATGAAAATAGGCCTTATACTCTACACCTATCATGGAGCCCTACTCTATTCTAAAAATGTCACATAGCATCCTAAAGATAGGAAATAGGCATTATTGTTCCAATCTGCAGGACTCTACTGGACAGTTGCTCTTATACAAAAAATATCAATGTAATCTAGGATCGAATATCAATTTGTCATGACCCTATTTACAATTCATGATGGTACCTACTAAATCCTACCAGTAGGTAAGCAAAAATAATAACCCATAACTAACACAATGGGTTAATTCGGTAGGAAATGCCCAACATAGGCAAATTTTAAGAACACAATTTATAAATAGGTAAAGTATGACATAGATAAAATAGCCAATAGAAGATATCATCCCACGATTGGTAGACCCAGTAGAAGAGCATCAAATAGTATTACAACTTAAAGTCTTAGATTATTTAGCAACTTTTGTCTCGATAATAAAAGACTGGATATAAAGATAGAGGGGAATTAGTGAATCAACGTCCAAGAGCTCACCCTATCTCTAAAAATATCAAACCAATATGATCACTGATTAATGACGACAACTAGTACTCAGATCTTCACAAAAAAGGTACAAAAGTGTAGTATGTGTGCCAAAACAATGGGTACTCAATAGACATCATTAGCCGACTGAGCTAAATCATGATATGGATATGATAAAGTGACAGATAACATAACTAAGTCAGGTACAAAAATGAATCTTAATTATCCCCAACACTATTGTACATATTATGTAATTATATCAAAATAATACTATAACATAAGCCAGCAACACATGTCGATATTACCACGTATACTAAGTAATAATACAAAATAATAATAGTAACTTATCATGAAGCATCAATAAAAGTAATCAAAATTACAAGATCAACTACCATATGCAAATCGGTACGAAAAAGTAAATAACTCATCACAGACTCCCATACGCCTAGAGAGCACACTCAAGATAAAATAATGCCATAACCCAACATTTTAATACTTCATCATCATTTAACGATCATACCATAATTATCACCAATCGGTCCTTTACCAATATTTTTACAAGCAATTGTATCATCAATACTCACTAGTCACCACTTATTAGCTAATCTTCTCTTATTAACTAATTCATTTGATTTCTAGTCATCACATAACCTCTAGTACATATTTAACAACTATTCACCATATATCCACTAATTATTAGTTATCAACTAGCCATCATTTGTTAACTACTCACCATTTATCAATTAATCCTCATTTATCAACTAGTCATGTTTAGTCACTTAAACGATATCCACCACTAATCCTCTTTATCGCCAATAACCAACTATGATACTTCATAATTATTCTTCTCTAATCAATAAGTATCACTAATAATATTATCACAAGTCAATAACAATAGTATTTAAGCTCCCACCCGGGCATCACAAAATATATAACAACTCAAAAAACATATCCTATAGTTACATATTATGTGTTGCCCATGTGGGAGGTTTTATTTGGCATCATTGGGCTTATTTGTGTGTTTTGAATGACTTAATTCTTAATGTACTGCCATGTTGGGGCTATAATAAATATTATAGGCCTTAGTGATCATTATTTACCTTTATCATGATTGAAATTCCTAAATTATGGGTTGATAGGTTATAATGATATTTTACAAGCATATTTATTGTAATGGTGCACACCATGAATTGATAGATAGAATTATTCATATAACGAGTTGATTTCTGATCTTACTGTTACATGTATTGTCATAGATTTGATATCTTTATACATCTTTGATCTTGAACATTATATCCTTATTACATACATCCATATTCATGGGATATCAATACCATTGTGGAATATTGATCCTTGAAAGAAAATAAGATACTTTTAAAAATATCTAGATCAAGGGATGTGTCAGGCGAGTAGATTGAAACAAGAGATTAAGATTTATAAAATTTGAGAAAGTATAAAAGCTGTGAATCTTCATGGATTATTTTAGGAGTACTGAGGCTAGATATTTGTTAACACAAAGTCATATTTGACTTTCAACTATTAACTTCATCATCCAATGCATTGAATTGCATTTATGTAGTATATCCACACAAGTCGACTAATTATCATAATTACCACATTCGGGCTATATCCAACATCCTTAATATAGAAATCATAAATAAATTGGATATGGATACAAATATATAATATCCATACATAGGGCATGCCCAGACTCGAACCAAAAGATATACACATAGGAACATCAACATAATCATTCTCCAGTCTTGTCAGGCATCAATTTAGCATCATAATATCCTCTGGCCTTGTCGGATATAAATATGTCATCATAATGATCTTCCGGCCTTGCCAGGTGTCTATGTAGCATTGTAATATCCTATATCTTTTTTGGGTTTCAATATTATTATAGTATTCTCTGACCTTGTTGGATATCAATATGTCATCATAATCATCCTCCGGGCTTGCCGGGTAACACTATCATCATAATATCCTATGGGCTTACCAAGTATAATAGATATCAAGATCATCTTCTAGAATTTAATCAGGTATATACTCAATGTCATATGTGCCAATATAGTCAAGCACAAGAGTTTCTAGAATAATTAATAGCATAATTTCCCATATAATTAATAATCATAACTTCTAGAACAAACAATAACACAATTGCTAATGTCATTAACAAGGATGCTTTCTAGCATGATTACTAGCATAATTTTATTGCATGATTAGAATCATAAGCAATATCATTAGAAATGACTTATAAATAGTATATCCAATGGGTTACATTATAATAAAAGATTGCTTATAAATAGCTTGAGCAATAACTAATCCATATCATAATCTATAGTTTATTCATAACATAGTCAATAACACAATTCATAGCTTAGACAATATCAAAGTCAATGGCTCATTCTATGGTATATTCGATGGTCCAATCAACTGCTAATGCAATATCATAATAAATAGCTCAGCATAAGATTAACTAATGAATCATGCATATAGTAGAATCATTTAAGCATTTCTTCCCACATTATTCGTCATAACCAACAAGTACCAAGGTCACTAAAGATTGACTCAAAGGGGGCATTGTCTAGGCCTTTAATAAGCGTACAAGGGTTTTAAGTTAGATATTCATCAATCTTGGCTAGACGGGGTTAAGAGCCTACTTCTAAATCCCTAAAATACATTTAAGTCAAATTCTACCCCGAATTAGGCTAAGGTATATAAATCCACTCTTAGATATATAACAAGCCACAATTAGTCCTACGGTAAAGGTTCTTCATAAACCCCAAAATTAAGCCAATAAAGCCACCTTCCTTAATAGATGAACTATGACTAATCATACTCAAAGCATAGGTGCCAAAATCAATTTACTTAATCTTGAGAAATCTAAGCCATTCTCATGTTATACATGAAAAATAAAGTCCAATCCTCCTAAGGGATAAGGAATAAGCTAACTATTTCAACTCTATGGTTTAAATTTAGCCTAAATGGTCCAACTAACCATTTCAACAGAATGTGGGTCCCACACCTATATTTCCAACTTCTCAACTTTTCAACCAATAGGTCAACATATCAGGCACCCGCGCCAAAGGTGTACCTAGCCTAAAATCAATATTCTAGAGCTGATGGCATAACAAAGTTTTTATATAAGATCATTTTAGTAACGCTTTTTTGCATGACAATTTGGAACCAACAAAGACTTCAAGTAATGAATTTGCTTTAAAAACCAAAGGGACTACTGATAATCATTCAATCAGTTCTAGCAAATCATAAATTACTTTTGGCAGCTATAGAAAAGCTGGAATAGTAAAAATAAGTAGAAATATGAAAAATAACATAATGGGTCATTATAGTTAAAGTAGTAAGGGCATCAGTTAAGCGATGCCTTGCTAGGCCAGGTTGACTGCTTAGGTGGTTGACTGGTCACTTTAGCATACCTCCTCTTAAGGAAACAAAATGACTACTTAAGTGGTGGACAAACTTAGTGCCCTAGCTGAAGCTCAAGAATTATTCTAGACTTCCAGCGACCCCTCGGGATTCATCTAGAATATTGTATATTCAAACAGACTATGCTACCTTATCAAATTTAATGTTTCAGACTCAATGGCATAATTGAAATTCCTATTTAAGGTTGCTTAGATGAAAAGTAGGTCCCATACATATTTGTTAGTTTTCTTAACTTCTAGATAATAGTCCAAAATAAGCTCCAAAGACTCAAGACCCCAATGAAGGGTCCACCTAGTATAAAATCGATGTTATTGAGCTAGTGAACTGTCAGAATTTACATATGAAGTCATCTGACTGATGTTTTTTCCTAGTATCCAATTTGAACCAACTACGTGTTTTAAATAGGGAATTGGTTCTTTAAACCAAATGAACTGGCCAGTAACAAATTGTGAGTTCCAACAAGTCATAAATGACTTGGGATAGCTATAGGAAAGCTCTAAATGGACAAAAATAAGCAAAAATATAGGTTATGACCCAAAGGGTCATTGCACATAGTGTGTATTAGTAGAGGCTTCATAGATAGTTAGTTATTGTAGGTAGTTTCAATCCTTCTATCTTTAAGGTTTTAGTGTTGAAAACTTTTAACAATAATATATCAAAATAACTTATCGCATGATTATGCCTAAGAAATTTAGCTTTTTTATATGTTTTAATAAGTTGCTAAAGCATTATACCGGTACCATGGGTTAGCTTGGGACAACATGTGGCTCTAAGAACTATGTTACAAATTGGAGTAGTCTCGGGTCATGATAGGCAGACTCTTCAACCTACATATTTCTACCATCAACATTTTATGGCTTCACAAACTAGGAAAAAATCTCATGAATGTAATTTTCACTATTCACCATTTCATACTCCTAATCTACTTTATCTATTTGAGTTTTCACTTTTGTATAGGATTCGGATAACACTTTACCACTTCTAGTGGTGATAGACATAAAACTCCTATCATTTTTAAAATTTCAGACAATATCACAACGTAGGGTACCACTTTTCTATGGGTTGAATACTATTGAAAATTTGCTTATTTGGTGATCTAATTGTTTGATAGAAGTCGAGTATAAATCTACTAGTTGCCTACTTGAAGATAAGTCAGTCTTCATTTTTTTTACATCTGCCTGAGTGGATCCACTCCTTTTAGCAACTTAGCTATCATGACTTCCATAACAGTCTTTCTCAAATCATTAAAAAACATTATCACGATTCCTTGGTGGTATATACAACCCAATTTTTTAATCATGTTCTTCTAATTTCCTTGATCAAAATCTCTATAACTAGTATTGTCAAAGTAGTTATCGCTCTGATTATTTTGACTTGGTTTCTTTGGTTATTGGATTAGAAAACCCTAGTTATTCAAACAATTCGCTTCTTTCTTGGAATTAGACTTAGTTTCACGACTATGCAACAACGTGCCTTTACCTTATCAATAACACAATTAATATATGTTTTGTTAGCAAATCTATCTGAGTTTTCATATGCTACATATCTTGATCATGTTTTTCTTTTTCTTTATGTTGTTAGACCAACATACCACATAATATGTATTGCTTCCGACATCAGAATCCCTATTATTCTATCATAACTCGAGAGTAAACCCTAGTGGTAACATGGTGCTTAGGGTCACAAGTGACCATAAGACAATCCATGACCTGGCATAAGAAATCAATATCTGAGAAATGTAACAATACTAAGCGGAAGCTAATTGAAGTAAACTGATAAGGAATAATCATGAAATCAAGGCAAATACTGTCTCAAGATACCCAACGAAACTAAAAATAAACATGTCTAGCTTTCCGAATGTCTGAAAGCCTCTAAACCTAAAGAGTTATTAGGACATGCCCCCAACTAACTCTAACTAAAATAATATAAAGTATTGAAATGAATAGCTGATAAGATAACTATTCCTTGATTAATAAGGACTCACCAAGGCTATAACTGAGTAGCGTGTAAATGTACTAAGGACAGTCTGGGTAGAGAGCATCTGAACCTATATTATAGGACAATATAGCGCAAAAAGTATGCATTAGTACTTTGAACGTACTGAGTAAGCAAGATAAGAAGCTAGGTAATATACATATATACTGAGAATGGATGTATGAATATGAAAATAGAATGAAAGACCAAGTACAAACATATATTGGGTATTTGAATAACTGAATACTATACACTTGGTCATGCAAACCTAAAATGAACCAAATTTGAATATAAAAATGAGGATTGTGGGAGCTATATTTAATTAACATAACCCAATCTGAGCTAATTGGGTTCCAACATGTAACCCTAGTCGGAAGGGTATCGATACCTTTTCAAGGGTACCAACACTGGCCGACATGGATTCATTAAACTGATGTCTCGAAGGACTAAGGCGTTAATCCTCTACTGGTGGGTGATTCCTTATATCATATGGTGGTACCATAGTTCTAATACATAGGGACTTCTACTAAAGGTCGAACTTCTTAACTGGAGGGTGAGCCTCCATCCCTACATTCACTAGGTGCTACGTACTACTCCCAACTAAACTATGACTGAATTAGAATAGAGATATAACCTGGTATATGATATGCTCAATCATGGTATTCTGAGTATATAATACATGCACAATTTGAAGAATATCATTGACACGACCCAACCAGGGGCCTTGTTGTAATAGGCATACCAAGTCTATCCAGGATTAGGGACCACCCCTATTACCCAACCTAATATCCTAATATGCATACCCTGAGTCAGATGGATTCTGAACATATAACAAGATAACATTATTGTGTAATCCAATGCTCTGGGATAGGTCTATGACTGTGGCCACCTAAGTGAGCCCAACCCTCCAATACCCAATTGGTAACCAATACCAAACCAAACCATAATAAAAAACTATAACCATATGAGTTTTGATGTAATTATATAATACAAAATAAAAGTGGATGGGACGATAATAGTATCAGTCAAAATGTGTCAACCCAAATACCAATGCCAATACTAAGGCTTACACCAATACTGATCCTACCCATTCAAACCCATTGTAGTTTCAAAAATTCTCTAACCAAAAGAAAAATAATATCAAGTTGGGACATGCCCCCAAACATAGCAAAAAAAATATCCATAATTAAACTAAAGTATGTAAGGATATCCATGGTATGAAATGTAGCCTTCCAAAATATGAAAGCTCACCACTTCAATCCAATAGATGATCCTGAATCTGAGTACTAAGCAGGAGGAGCAGAACGGTCGATTCCTGCATCACGTGGGGATACAGCCACCTGAATATAGGTTAGCGGGTGAACGCTAGCATGAACTGAAGATAAGGATAAAATAAATTCCATCTAGTAAAACAAAGTAAACCAACCCTATGCATTCAAACCATACATATATATATATATTCATTCATGCAAGTAAATAGAGCGGGGTTTAACATTCCTTTTAACCAGTAATCTGGGTATGTGTTGCGTAACCATCCTAGTACCACCCATGGGCTATATGGGTCCAGTGTAACCCCCAAAATAGGCCTCGATGTATGTAGCCGCATGAACTAGAGATACGATTAGAGTAGGGTATTCCCAAGTACCCTTCACTCTCCATGATACATATGTACAATGTACTTAGAGGAATCCCATGTACCTCCTAGTATTATATATGGTTACTATGACCAACTTTTAAGTCAGAAAACATAAGTTTCCAGTGTCTATCCATTGGACTCGCACCATCATGGTAGCTTGCACAACCCATCATACTTTTCCAATTAAAATAATTACCATACAACTAATCCATTATTCCATTTTTACTAACCATGGTTATGAGTGGTGATATCGTCATACCAACTATAGCTTGAAAGCAAGGTCCTTAGCCAACCTTTTTAGGTAAAAAGGGATTCCCATGTACCCATAGATTACGTTATCAAGTTAACTTAGTGGAATCCCGTGTACTCTACAAGTGTTCCACTATTAATTTTTCTTAGGGGAATTCTATGTACCCCACAAGTTGTTCTTTAACATGTATACTTGGGGGATTCCCTTGTGCCCCACAAGGATGTTTAATTAACTATAACCATGACCACCATACCCTACCATTTAACCATTTCAAACCATTTATACCATATAGGGTTCCATTACAAAACCATACCATGCAATTGTTCCATTAAAAGTCCCATAATATAGTAAAAGCATTATCATAGGCATTTTATCAAACATGCTGCAGGTATAGTATTTCCAAAACCAATTCCAGTTACCAATTAACCATTAACGTACAACCACTTTTCCAAACAACCATTAAAGCATGTAATAACATAATTAAAACATTGGAGAACTATAATAGAGCATTTAATACCAAAACCCCAACATATATTTGAAAACCCAAAAAGCACACAATAACATGCCATAAAAACATTGTATAAAATGTCTTTAGTTGGAACTAAAAATGAGGGAAGATTACAAGCCTTAGATTATGAAGACTAGGAGAAAAATCACCCAAACAAGCCCCAATTTGCTCTTCTAGATTAAACCCTAACCTTCTTTTACCCAAGAGCTTTTGAGAGAATTAGATTGAGTTTCTAAGTATTTTATATTATAATAATACAACAAATAACCTCCCAAGTGTGATACAAGTTATGGATCCTTAAGAGATGAAGTAGAGAAATGTCAAGATTACCCCCAACTTAAAATGCTTAACAGTCCTGTCAGATGGTATGACTTATCCATACCAGTCATACCCTCAAATACGAGTTATACCTACCACTCGTACCCAACGCCTCCCGCTTGGATCCAAAAATTCCAACATAGAACTTACCTAACCTTAAGTCGTACATAACTATACGATCAGTACCCCTAAATCATATTCCTAGGAGAATAGAATCACATAAGGTTTCATCACTATTTACCATACGAGTTAATAGTATGACTAGTACCCTATCTTATATCTCTTGGTGAGCCACTCGTACTTAAATCCAATTTAAGTTACTGAGTCTCAAACCTAGTGAAGGAAAAACCCAAACCCATGGACTAGCATGAGAAATAAATATTTGAGGAATGTAACAAAATACTGAGTGGCAGCTAACTGAAGTATAGTGATACAGAATACTCATAAAATCAAGATAAATACTATCTAAATATTCCTAATGAAATTAAAAAAAAGCAAGTCTAATTATCTGATTGTCTGACAGCCTATAAATTTGATGAGTTGTTGGGACATGCCCCCAACTAACTCCAATTTACTAAAATAAGATAAATTACTAAAATGAGTATCTAAAAAGATTATTAGTCCTTGAATGATGAAGACTCTCCAAGGCTGCAGTTGAGTGGTGTGTGAATTTTCTAAGAGCGGTCTGTACTAAGCGTTAGAACCTATATTAGGAGATAATATATAGCAAAAAGTATGCAATCAGTACATTGAATTTACTGATTATGCTAGATAAGAAGCTAGATAATATACATATATACTAAGCATGAATGGATGAACATAAAAATTAAATGGAAAACTAATCATAAAAATATGTTGGGTATCTGAAAAACTGAATGACAAAATACTGCACACTTGTTCATACAAACCTGAACTAAATAAAATTAGAATACTAAACTGAGGATGTGGGAGTTAACATTTAACTAACATACCCTAATATGATAAAATTGGTTTTTAACTTGTAACTCTAGTTGGAACAGTTCCGGTACCTTGCCAAGTGTAGGAAAACTAGCCAGTGAGAAACCACAAAACTGATGTCCCAAAGAACTAAGGTGTAAGTCCTCTACTTGCGAGAGACCCCTCAAAAACTGTGATGGCACCATTTTTATAGAACTTAGGGACTTCTACTAAAGGTCTCAGTCATTAATCATTGGGTGAGCCTCCATCTCTGCATTTACTCAGTGGTAAGGACTACTCCCAACCGAACAAACATAGAATTATAATAGAGATACAAATTTGTAGTTGATATGCTCAATCTTGATATTAAGAGTATATAATACATGCATGATCTAAAGAAAAACATGAATATATAAATTGATGAATGTTAATCTCCTAGGTATCGGGTGTTCATAACCAACCACCTCTGGCTAATGTAACCAAATATGATAGTATTCAATGAGCATGATTAGATAATTTGTTAATTTAACTCCAAAGAATTAGTAAATTGAAAAAATAAGGAAAATCATGTTCTCGTACATGGGAGGTCACTAATCTCATGGAAAATACATACTCATGGTCATACACATAAACTAAGGAGATTTAAGAGATTCATATTTTATTAGGAACCCACTTAAAGGGATAAGAAATTTTTCTTGTAAATTTTGGGATTTTTTGGGACTCAGTGTTTAAAAGGGACCAACTGATGAAATTCCACATACCTGGAAACAACCCCCTTGGAGAATCTTCTTGAAACTTTAACTTGCTTTTGATGAACCCTAGTGTGGCTTATGAGAGAAGAAATTAATTCTTTGTCTATATGTTGATATATTTTTAAGTTATAAGACATTAGGGTAATGTTCACCCTTCATAACTGAGGTTTTTAAAGCCTTAAATGATATGGGTTTGGTTAGAAAGGGGTGGAATTTACCAAAAAGCCCTTGTTAAAATCATGTAGGAATTTTGATCGTAGACATCTCGATTCACCCAATGACTCATTACGACTTTTCAGGAGTCGTGTTTTAAGTTATGACTCAGATCCTTAGTTCTAAGACTTCAATTTTATGGTAATTACTTCCCCTTTTGATGACTCATTAGGTCTGTCCACTAGTCATTAGGAGTATTCATGGTTTGTTGCTCTATTTTTGGGTTCCTTTTTATTAAGGTAACGGGTCCACTCTATGACTCATTATCATTGATAATGAATCAGGAAGTAAAATCGTTACCCCTGGACTGAATTCTAAGTGTCCTCACTGGTGTGGCTACGAGTCCACACGATGACTTATAAGATCTGATAACAAGTCATATCCTAGACTCGTTACCACTGGCATTCTGACATACTCTTAGGAAAATTCTTATAACTTTTTTCACGACATCGGGTAAAGGTTTGGAATTGAAAAGCTAACTTAATGGCCTATCTTTTGATGGGTCTATATCTTAGGAATTCTGGAGTATTACATATTCCAAGATCTATTGCTTTTTGTCAGTGTATCAAGTATCATGGTTGCATTTGTGAAATTCTGTGCCCCAAAAGCACCTCCAGCTACTTCGTTTATTGTTGTTTTAGCGTGCGATTTTAATGACTTATAAAATGTCTCCATCAAATTATCATCTATCAACTATGATTAGGAAATTAGGCCAGCTTCTTCTTAAACCTAAGCAAGGTCACATGTAATGCCTCATATAGCAGCTGCCTGAATTGCTAGTTTCTTCCCTCAACTGTAAAATTATGAAAGGCTCAAATAATCCTTCTTGGAAAGCTACTTCCAACTGCCTTCTATTTGTTATTGTTTCAAGAACTTACTTAGTTAACTACTAAGTCACCTTCCCAATTAGCGACAATAAAAACAACATTAACCAAATTGCATTCTGACTAACTCTTAGATATTTAAAGGACTTACATATGTCAATAAGGTTAACCAAATGCATATTTGAATCATCACAAGGTAACTCTTTGAATAAACCTAAATTTTCATCAATTTTATTACTCTATTGAATACTATTCCAAGAGAAAGTGGTGGTAGGATAATGGCCCTAGTGCCACCTACCTTATCTAGATTAGCATCATCTTCATGTATAAGATGAAAGTTCACTGCAGGTTGTTGACACCCTTTACCTGTTTGTCATTGATCTTTATTGACTGGATAAACAACATGAATACATTATCCATCAACAACATTAACCTACTCATCATCACCCAAATCCTTCATATCATTATTTGGTATATGACCGGGTACATTCATATTCCATTGATTTAGCTGGAAAGCAATAAGTGTAGCAAGTATTTCTTTTTCCTATTGTTATGCATTCATTTTCTTCTTAAATTCTATTCATATCGAGATCATAGGGTAACAATGGTTCACTCAAGCGTCGAGTACTTGGCGTTCAAAACTAGTATTATACAAATACAGAAACTATAAATAAAAATAAAATTACGAAATGGGACTATAATTCAAATAAACATAATAGCTTAATTGACAACCATATTCCCACGTAATGGTGTCAATATTTGACAACAAAAGGTTGGGGTCAAATCCCACATGTATTAGGGTGATAGTTTAAATCGTTGTAATTCAAATGGCTATTAGTCGCAAATTTTCAAGAAATGGTGGGAAGGGGAGCTGTTGTGAAAGTTTTTAAAACAATATCTAATTTATTTCTATTAAATAACATTAAATTTCCAAGATATAAATCAGTAGAGTAATTGAATTAGCTTTGTGTGCACAATGGGTATTATTATAATTATGCATCAATCATCGCCTACGATTCTTATTATATTAGTAAATATAAGGTTATCCATCTCTAAAATTCTCCCAAATATTTCACAACCTACTTGGGTGATTATCATTTTAATTATTTCAAACTTAAAAGTTGATCTTACATAAATTTGATTTCTCTTTGAGTTGGTTAATCTTGTTAAAGCATTGACCATTAGATAGAGATTAAGAACTCCAAATCTTTGTTGATAATTCTTTTTCCTATATTAAATCCTTATTTGAAGTGATTTGATTCTTAGTCATGTTATAATGTTTAAAACCATTAAAAATCAGTTAAAATGCAAAGATTATCAATACAATTTGCATTATTACTCAAATCCTAACAACAATCAATAATAAATTCATGGGCCCTACGACCCTAGTTCTTGAATTTTATTTGTTCACGACTTTAAAATAATATATAAAATAGGAATTCATATATTATAGAGTTACTTTAAAAAATATGGATTATTATTCATCTAAATTTTAGGAATGTTCCCAAAACCCACGAACAATTTCACAATTTCAAAATATTCTTCACTGTAATGTCTCAGTCATATAACTTAAGAGATAACATGAAAAACCTTAAAAGCTTCTATTTATAGTAGAACTTGAATTCATAATAAATTTTTGATGTGGTTCGCTCAAAGTTGATGACTGACAACTCGTTAACTCAAGTCTTTAACTGTGATTTTCTTGACTAATATTCTACCTAAATTTGAAAACAACCATTCATGAGTCATCAATAGGTTGAATGCACTTCAACCGAAGTCTTCACTTGATTTCTTGTTGACTTGTATTCTATTTAAGGTTTATTACAACAATTGATGGCTCGTCAATAAGTTGACATATCATTAACTAAAGTCATCAACTTATTTCTTCTTGACTTGTATTCTAAATAAGGTTGAAAATATCAATCCACATCTTGTTAACAAGTTGGTATCTCATCAAATACCTTTTTAGCCTATTCTCCTTGTTTTCACATATCTAAACTTATCTTGCAAAAGTAAGTAAAATACAATTATAAAAAACAAAATTTTCTAAAGTACTTGCAAATATTCTTTGTCAAAAATCTCACATAAACTATAAAAATACGAGAACATCAATCCCTTTGATCAATTCACTCTATTCTGTGTGTACCTCTTGGTGTTAAGAAAGTAACAAATACGCTTTGCAAATCTACTATACAATAACCAAGCAAGGTGTTTAGGTACATATTTATACTACCCATAATTTAATTCCTTATGCTAGGTAGATATCATACTCTACTTAACGTTATTTCATGCCCTAGACACCTCATTTTGGGTCATTACTAGGATTCTTGTTAGTAGCTAGGCATAATATAGTTGATTCTAGGAAGAAAATACCATTAAGACCTTAAAGGACATGTTGAGAGAATGTGTTATTGATTTCAAGGGTACTTGGGATGATCATCTACCATTGATCATGTTTGCATACAATACCCACTGTCACTCTACTATTCAGATCACCCTATTTATGGTACTCTATGGAAGGAGGTGTTGATATACTATTATTTGGTTTGAGGTTGGTGAAGCTACATTAATAGGTTTAAACTCAATATATAAACTATGAATACAGTTTATCGTAGTAGTGAGAGGTTGAGAATGAATCAAATTCGTTCAAAGTCCTATACAGATATTAGGAGGAGGGCACTTTAGTTTTCCATTAGGGATTTTGTCTATATTAGAGTCTTAATAAATGAAGGGGTAAGAATTTTTTGAAAGTAGGGCATGCTCTATTCCCACTTTATTAGTCCTTGTGATATTGTAGGTCCTTTTTGAAAAGTAGCGTATGAGTTAGATTTGCTGGCAATTTAGCAGTAGCGCATCCATTTTTTTATATTTCCTTGCTAAAGAAGTGCATTAGTGATCCGATACCGTTTGTGCACTTATAAAGTGTGGACGTGAAATATATTCTGTCTTATAAAGAGGTTCTTGTCAAGATCCTTTAACTTTAGGTTCATAGGTTTAGGAATAAAGAGTTTGTATTAGTATAGGCTCTTTGGAAAATCTGTATAATGAGGGAGCTACTTGGAAAGAAGAGGCAGACATGATAACCAAATACCCCAACCACTTCCTTTCAAACTATGTACATGTTTGAGGTAATACTTTTCCTTAATTTATTAATTCTTTCTATTTTATTTCACCCAGCTATTCCTAAGCTATAGCATGAGTCCATGAGGCCTAATTAACCCATGTTTTAGTTATCGACCCAATACCATATTAGTGTTTATCTCTAAGAAACTCTCATTAGGAATTTTTGGTGTAGATAGTGTTGAAGTATTCTAATAATATCAGGGAAAGTGGTGAAGAAAATGTAGGTATCGTAGCTATTTCCCCCTAACCATCCAACTTAGTTGTTCCATTTGGAGATAAATGACCTGAATTTTGAGGTATTCTAATGACCTAGAAAATTCAATATTAGGCTAGAACCATGCTTAAGGTACATACAATGTAAATTATAAAGTTCTGGCAATATGAAAATGGATTTATCCATCTGTTAAGGTCACAAGAACTCCCTATCCCTTAACTAAGCCAAAACATCTCTTATTGATTTATTCTTAAAAGAATGATCAGCTTCAAACAAGAATAACTTTATGATTTTTATTCATCTTTGAGTATCATACCAATAAAATGGTAGATGATATTTTTATCTTTCTAACATATCCAATTTTTCCATAATCCGACTTTGGAGTAAGGAGTTATGGCCCTTTTAACAAAGCACTACTCCGCAGTAAGATACCATGAGCCAAACGATGACCATGGTTACATTATATGAAAAAACAGTGGTCTTGTATGATATAGAAAACCCCAAACATCTTAAATTTGACAAAGTGTACCCTCATACCCTTAGAGGGAACCACAATATTATTTTGAAACCAAGATCAATATACAGAGCTTGAGTCTCACATATGCTCTTGATGTAGCGAACAATACCTACAAACCTAGGTATGAGAGTGGGTAAATCTCATAATCACACCAAATTTCATCTGATAATGTTTATAGAGTTCTCATCCATCTCCTATCCACGAGTATAACCTATGATATTAGGTTGTTCCCAGGATTGTGGGTCTCATACATCCCTCCACATAGTTTCTAGCTATGAAATTTTAAGGGGCATATCAACATTTTCCCATACTTTAATCCTTAAAAATACATTAATTTGGGAATATCAAGGGTCATTATTAGGGTTAATATGACCCTAAGCTCTCATTACTTATAATAACATTCAATTCTTAGTTTCAAAAGAGCAAAGAGGTAATTCCATTTTCCCAATGTAGATCTCAGGCATCTAACTCTAATAAATTATTTAGTGTTCTCATCTCCGGGTATGTGGGATTTCATCAATAGGTTCCTTTTCACCTATTGAGTCACAAGGTTAATTCAATTATTCAGTAAAATTACTTTCTTACAATTTAGGGTTATGGATATTGGTAAATTCATTGATATCTCAGTCCTTTGGTGTCATTTAGTTATGGTCCTCTTTTGGCATAAATTTTAGTATGATTACTTAGTCATGATCCCAACCCTAGTTATATTTTAAAATCTATGATTGTTGGACCTAAGTCATTGAAGTCTCTAAATCCATTCAGTTTATGTAATTGACATAATAGTTACATTATATGGAGGTGGTCGGTTATGAATACTCGATGACCTAGGATTTCACGCATATAATTTTGGATGATTTAGCTGGGGGTTTTTCCCTGCAACTCTTCTTAGTATAGGCTTTTTTGACTTATTGTTAGTGTTCACCTTTTCATATCTGATTTGGTTATTAATAATTTGATTCCTTTAAATATTTATTATATTATTTAGTTTAACTTTTACATAAGTGTTTTTAACAATAATTTTCTATATATTTTTACTGTTTTTTCTAGGGCATGAGATAGCTTGGGATCACTTGTAATTCTAAGCATTGTTTTATGACTAGGGGTAGTCTTAGGTCATAGAAAAGTACCATCGGCCACTATCGATAATCTCATGTTGTCCACCTAAGATGGAGTGGAGTCAAAATTAGTAGTTAGAAGCTTATAGAGGTCAAGATACATGATAAACAAATAATGAATTGGAATTTTATAAGAATGCCCTATAGCCTTCAGAAGATAGTATTTGGACGTCATCATACGGATCCACAGGACTCTACTAGCCATTTGCTTTTATGCCAACTGCATTATTGATGGGCTCTGATAAATGCTTAGGTCAGGATGGTACCTAGAATAACCCACATATAAGTAAGTCAACCCTTAGTCCAGAACAACAAGTAGATGAGTAATAAGAAAATGAATGCAATATAACATTAAAAGAGAAAGAAAACAAGAAGGAAGTAAATATGTCCTCAAAACCATGTGAAGTCAGTACAACAACTTTTAATACAATTAAAGTATGAAATAATAGTAAAAATATAAGCCATTTTCGAAATACAAAAATAGAGATCAGTCTAAAAATAAGAGGGAGAGTAGGAACAATTAAAGCTTTCTTTTATTTGAGTTATAAGAGGAATACGTAAAATAATTCTTGTTCAATCACTTCCACTAAAGTCTTCACTTGATTTCTTATTGACTTGTATGCTATCCAAGGTTGATAAAAATTGATCGCTCATCAATAGGTTGACATCTCAACAACTAAAGTCTTCAGCTAATTTCTTATTGACTTGTATTCTGACTAAGATTGTTGATATTAGCTGACATCTTGTCAACAAGTTGGTAGCTAGTTAAATATATTTTTTAGTCTGTTTTTCTTATTTTCTCATATCTAAACTTATCTCACACAAAGAAGCAAAATACAATTAAAAACAAAAGAAGTTGCTAAAGTACTTGCAACTATTATTAGTCAAAAGTTGCGATGAACTATCAAAATGCGAGCACATCAATCCCTTTGATCAATACCCTTTCTTTTGTACCTACCTCCTGGTGCTAAGAAAGTGACAAATACACTTTCCAATTCTACCATACAATAACCAAGTAAGGTTCTTAGGTACATCTTTAAACTACTGATAATTTAATTCCTTATGCAAGGTAGAGATCATACTCTACTTTAGGTTATTCCATGCCCTATACTCCCCCTTTTCAGTCATTCCGAAGATTCTTGTTAGTAGCTAAGCATAGTATAGTTAATCATAATAAAAAATATTATAACCTGATACTATGCCATGATGGTGCCTATGATAACCCCAAAAGGTCAGACACTCATATAGCCCTATACAATAAGGCTTATGCTAATGAAATAGTAAAAGAAGGACAAAAGAGATATATGGGACAAATACAAATATATACATACAAAACAAGAACCTTAAGTAATGACAAAAAGCAAATATAAAATAGAACCATCCTCATACTCGGTATCATTAGTACAAGATCCACTAATATATAAAAGTGGGAACTACACTAATACATCTCAGTTTAATATGAAAAATATAGATAAAAAATACAAGAAGGAAACGGATGAGCCTCCGAATGTGAGGTGCTTACTAAAAATCTGAGCAACATGTTTCACCGAACGAGGATAACTAGTACTAGGCTCTACATCAGAAAAATATGGTAAAGTGAAGAGTGAGTAGTAAACATGGGTACTTAGTAGGTATAATAGGCTGACTGAGTGTAGAAGACAAATATATAATATAAATTACAAGAAAAGTAACATTGCACATAGAAAGTTTCAAAAGATTATAACACAACACAATAATAATAATATACATACACACAAAAACACACACATACACACACATATATACGTATGATGTGATGCAGTATGAAGTGATGCAAAACAATATAAGGATAATGCAGTGAAATGTAGAATCTTACCTAAGGCTACATGCAATCTTACCGCAAACATAATAATGACACTCATACTCATCCCTCAGAACATCTAGTATCCTAGTTTGGACATAAAACTAATGAGACTTGGAATCAAAATGTCCTGACCAGACCCCAAAACCTAGGTGTGATGGTTATCTCCAGAAAATCGTGGGTTAGAGACAACCCTTATATCATGTCCAAACCAAATGTAATTCAAATAATAACAAAGCAGAAGACAACCAAAAGATAAAGATAAAATAGTTAATGTAACTCAAGAATGAGCTGTAAGGGATCATTTGGTTTGAAGGTAAGTTATACTACGATTAGTTATGCTGACATAAGTTATGTTGGGATAAGTTATGTTGAGATTAGTTATGTTGGGATTAGTTCTTATTGAGTGTTTGATTTTCCATATTCAAAATAGTATGCATTCTGTAATTTCTAAGAATATGTTGTTTGTTTGAAAGAATATCCTTCACCTTATTTTATTTTTGTACATATTTTTCTTTCAAACTCTAGTTGTTCATTCTTAAAAATAAAATTTTCATCTTATTTAGCTTAAATATTTTTTGTGTGTATTCTCATGATTGTATCATGCGTTTTTAAAAATAAAACTTCCATCTTAAATTTGTTTAAATAAAAGAGATTTTATAATTTTTTTTACTTCATTTAAGCACATATCCCTCTTGTATTATAAAATATTAAAGTTATCTTAATTGATATATAAAATTTAAATTTTTAAGTGACAAAAAACTATTTAATAAAAAATACGTAATTAAGTGGTGGAGTCAACAATTTTATTCGAGAAACCAAATTATAAGCAAACATAAACATTAGGCAAATAACTTCAACATATAATATATTCAAAAATAAAAATTATATTTATAGTGTAATTTTTTAATAGAAAGATATACTATGAAAAAATAATTAGTGAATGAAATGGTATTAAAAATTATGGGGATATATATGGATGTGAAAAAGTGATGTGTAAAAGAGGATTTAAGGGGGGTCTTTTTGTTATCTTACACATTTTATCCTGGTATAACTTATTCCGGTATTACTATACCACCCAAGATAGGGATAACTTATCCCAGTACCAACTATTAATCCTGAGATAAGTTATGCCTCACTTTTGTAACCAAATAACTGATTAAGTGGTACTAAAAAGTTGTCCCGAGATTATTTTTTGTTATCCTTTACAACAAACGACCTCTAAGAGTCAATAACAACCTCTGACCCATACATGTCTACAAAAGCCTCTAAATCAATTCAAAAATAAAACAATGCCAGGACAAGCCCATGACCATGGCAGTTACAATGGAAATAATAATGTTAATGTGAACTCTTCAATTCTAAAATATGGAAAGAAACCGATGGAATGACTAAGCTTTCAGAGGATAAAAGATCACCATTTCATCGCAAACCGACGGATGAACAGAATCACCTGTGTATAGAAAGTGTCTTCAGACTACATTATGAAACAATATAGCATCCTAGGATGATTAGTAAAGTAAGAGCTAGCATGTAACACGGGATGGGGATAAAATGACCCCATTTTACTATAAAGACCAAACTTAGAGTACATGTTCACCTACATGCATACATAAAAATATATAAGATGTTGGGATAGAGAACAAGGTCTAGCATGAGATTTAAAACAATTAACCCGGACTATGTAGGTCTAACCATCCTCAAAATACCCACGGGATATATGGGTCGAGTTGCCCCTATCGAAAGGGTGCTAGTGCATGTTAGTCGCACAAACCGGAGAAATCCAAGGAAGGGAAAAAGCCACCAAGGCTCCAACCATTCCAAAATATATGTGTATAAAGTGTGAACTCTGCATACGGATACCAAAGGCCCCACATTGGCAAACTTGGTTTCCATTATCAATCCTCTTGGCGCCTTCACAATCCATGATGAGTTACACAACCCCCTTTAACCCTAATTAAAACATTTACAAATAACCCTTCCATTTAACCAAGAAGTTGACCGTATAGGCATTTATCAAATGGTATCGTCATACCAATTAATTATGCTTGCAAGCCAATTCCATTATGCCAAACCTAACCAATTAATTATTCTTGTAAGCCAATTCCACTATGCCAAACCAAACCAATTAACCATAAGATTTAAAAGTTCCAATTTAAATCAATCCATGGCCACCAAGTCACTTTACAAACCATTTATATTTCATTACCCCTTTTATGCAATGTAATAGTTTCAAAAGTAGTTAAATTATGAATATAGCCATATTTCAAAGCCAATCTCATAAGGTGGGTTGAGGTTATTACCAATTCCACTACCAAATTCCATAGGTTTGGGGGAATCCTAAACCCTCATTCCATTTATCATGATTATGAACCCAATGAGTTTCAAAATCCATCAATAAAGCATAAACAAATGCATTTAAACTATTAAAATGACATTTAAATAACAACCATCCAAAACCCTCATCCCATGTTCCAAAACTAGACATTAAAAATCATATAAATATAAAACCATATTATACCAAGATAAAATACAAGTTAGGGTAGAGATACATGCCTGAAAATATAACGAATTTGGAGAAGACACTACACTTTAAGCCCTAGCCTTGCTCTTGATTGGAGAATTTGAGAGAGAAAAGTAGTTTATAAATATGTTAATTAGTTGGAAATAGGGCTATGGTATGGTTTTAAGTCTTGGGAATAGTTAAAGAAAGGGAAAATACCAATTTACCCATAATGAAAAACATGGAAGAAAAAAACTCCCCCTACAGGTCTCATAATGACTCATGGTAACTGGCTATGAGTTGACACCACGACTCATAGTTTGGGTAGCAACTCAGGGAAACCTTATTGGTTTTGTCATGAGTTCCTCCCTGCGAACCATGACCAGACCTCACGACTTGTGGGGTCCTATTCGTACTCATAATAGAAACATGGGTAATCCTCACTGGTTAGACTACGACTGGCATAATACGACTGGTGAGTATCTTCACGACTCTACACCTGAACCGTACCATGAGCAATGAGCTCTAATCATTAGGAAAAGTTTGGAGTGTAGAACCTGGGTATTACATTAGCCCCTAGGATCATTCATCCCAAAATGAGGAGTTAAGGAACCCATTAGCATGAATTCCAGCTATAAAGCAACCACAAAACCATGAACAAATGATAAAAGAAACAAAATAAAAAGGTAATCTATACCTCAAACACTTCTATACAACGTGGGGAACAAGAATGGATATCTATACTTTATGTCCTCTTCGGCATCCCATGTAGGTTTGTCCACCTTTTGATTCCTCTAGAGAACCTTCACTGAAGCCATATCCTAAGACCTCAAACGACAAACATGCCTGTCGAATATCTCTACTGGGACCTCTTCATATGAAAAGGAATCTGAAATACCACAATTCTCAATAGGAATAATCAATCAAGGGTCACCCATGCATTTCTTTAACATCGACACATGGAAAATCAAAATGAATAGAACCCAAGCTCATAGGCAACATTCCTAACTCTCCTAAAAATTTGATATATACCAATATAACAGGGACTGAGCTTCCCTTTATACCCAAACCTCATCACTCTCTTCTTAGGAAATAGTTTTAAAAACACCCAATCATTAACAATAAACTCCAACTCCCTTCGTCTCACATCCGCATAAGACTTTAGGTGGATTTGGGAAGTTGTAAGTATTTCACTAATTACCTTTACCTTCTCTATGTATTGGTGAACCATTTTAAGACCAAACAATCTAGTCTAACAAACCTCAAACCACCCAATAGAAGACCTACACCTCTTACCATAAAGAGCCTCAAAAAGAGCCATTTGAATACTAAGTGACAACTATTATATGTGAGATCAATAAGATGTAGGTGATCCACCAAACTTTTCATATAGTAAATCACAAAAGCCCTTATCATATTTTCCAAAGTTAGAATAGTCCGCTCTACTTTCCTATCTGTTAGAGAATGGAAAGCAGCGCTAAGGATCACCTTGGTCTGCAAACCTTTCAAAAATGAATACCAAATGTGAGAAGAAAATTTCATATCTCAATCTGAAATAATGAAAATAGAGGCTCCATGGAATCTAACTATCTTCTCAATAAATTACATAGAATAATCCTTTCAAGTGTAAGTAGCCCTCATAAGCACGAAGTATGCTGACTTAGTCATCCTATCTACATTAACCCAAATTGAGTCATACTGATTGTGAGATCGCAGAAGACCCTTGAAAAATTCATATTAATTATATCCCACTTTAACACAGGCAACTCTATCTTTGGAGACATGCTGCTCGACCTCAAGTGTTCAACCTTAACTTGCTGACAAACCATACACTTATCCATGCAGTTAGATATATCCTTATTCATATTGTTCCACTAATAGATTTCCTTTAAATTATGATATATCTTTGTTAAACCTAGATGAATCGTATTTCTTTACTCGTGAGCCTTAGAGAAAATCCTCTATCATAGCTCATCAACATTAGGAACACACAACCTTTATTGATACGTCAGGATAACATCACCACCAATCTCAAAGTTCAGGACCTTTTGCTTCCACATATCATCCATATTCTGCAAAAGAATAGGATCCAAAGCTTTCTTCTCTTTTACCTCAACATTGAGAGATAATTAAACTACTTCTTGAACAATGACTATCCTATCCTCCATGTCTAAAAGATGAGCTCCCAAGTTAGCGAATCGGTGAATGTCCTTCACCAATCCTCACTTCTCCTCATCTACTTGAGATAAAATTCCCATGGAAAACCTACTAAGAGTATCAGAAACCACATTATCTTTACGCGGATGTTAATGAAGACTTATTTCATAAACATTTAGGAAATTAAGCTATCAACTCTATCAGAGATTCAACTCTTTCAAAGGAACCACATACTACAGGACATTATGATGTGAATAGATGTCACATACACCAAATATATATAGTGATGCTAAATCTTCAAAGAAAAAAATAATAGACGCTAACTCTAAATCATGAGTCAGATAATTTCTTTCATGAACCTTAAGCTACCTAGAAGCGTAGGCCACAACCTTAACATGTTTCATCAAGACATAACCCAGTGCTACACTAGATGCATTACAATAAACAATAAACCCATCAGTACGATCGTGCAAGGTCAATACTGGCGCATAAGTCAACATATCCTCCAACTTCTCAAACCTACCCTCATAAGCATCGGACTATAAAAACTTCACCTCTTTCCGAGTCAACTTCATTAATGGAGCAACAATAGAGGAAAATCTCTCTTCAAACCTCTTATAATAACAAGCCAAGCCTAGGAAACTCCAAATATCAATCGGAGTCATGGTTCTACACCATCTCTTAACCACCTCAACTTTCTGTGGATCTACCTTGATCCTTTCACTAGAAATAATATGCCCAAGTAAGGTCACAATATTCAGACAAAACATACTTTTATAAAATTTAACATACAACTTCTGATACGTAAGTGTTTGTAACATAATTTGGAGGTGATTGACATGATCTTCCTCACTATGAGAATATACCAAGATATCATCAATGAAAACAATAACAAATAAGTCCAAAAACTGCCAAAAAACTGATTTATAAGATCTATAAAAGTATCCAGAGCGTTAGTTAATCCAAATGACATAACCAAGAACTATAGTGTCCATCCTAGGTTAGGAAAGATGTCTTGGGAATGTCATTCTCCCTATACTAAAATAATGGTAGCCTGAATAGAGATCAATCTTAGAAAATCACATAGAACCCTGAAGCTAATAAAAAAGGTCATCTATCCAAGGAAGTCGATACTTATTCTTCACTATAACCTTATTTATCCAGCGATAGTCTATGCACAAACTACTAGAAATTACCGCTATGGCGATGGTTCATAAACCGTTGTGATAGATATAAAAACCGTTGCCATAGAGATACCACAACAGTTTTATATGTGTTGCATATGTGAGCATTGGGATAGGTCTATTGCAATGAATTTTACAATGGTTACAACAACGGTTACAATAGATGGACCTATTGCAACACTTTTTTTTAACTCCTATTGAGATGGTTTATATTGTCTATTACAATAGTTAAGAACTATTGAAATAGACTATATTGCAACAACAAAAAAGCATTGCAATAACCGTATTGCAACAATTATTAGTCTTTTGCAATTGTTTTTCATTACCTATGGGATCGTTTTTTGACATCAATTTCAATGATTTTTGAATCTTTTGCAATATTTTTTGGTTACCTATTTCAATAATTTTTAGCAAGGAGACATGAAACACTGGCTGCGCTGAAGCTAATTCTGAAGGCAACTCAAGCTCGTAAGTTACCTATGCAAAAAGACTGAGAATTTGATAAGGACTGACATATTGGGGAATGAGTTTCCGCTTCATGACAAACCTCTTCACTCCATTCATAGGAGATATTTTCAAATACACATAGTCACTAACATGAAACTCGAGATCCTTTCTTCGCATATCTGCATATGATTTCTTTCGGCTCTGAGCAGTCTTAAGTCTTTCCTTGATCGCCTAAACTTTTTCTAATTTATCAAATACCAAGTCAGGCTCTACCACTTAGGCGTCACCCACTTCAAACCAACATTCGGGAGATCTACATCTCCTCCTATAGAGCGCCTCAAATGGAGCCATCTGAATGCTGGAATGATAACTGTTATTATATGGGAACTCAAGAAAGGGCTAGTGGTTATCCCAGCTACCCTTAAAGTCAATGGAAAACACCCTTAACATATCTTCCAAAGCCTTAATGATCCTTTCTTCTTGACCATCTATCTGAGGGTAAAAGGCTTTACATAGATGAACTTGCGTACTAAGACCCTTTTGGAAGTCTTTCTATAAATAAGAGGTAAATTGGGTACCTCTATCTGAAATAATAGATACTGGCACTCTGTGTAACCGGACCAACTCTCTGACGTAGTGCTTGGCATAGTCCTCAGCTGAATAAGAGGTATGAACTGGTAAAAAGTTAGCTAATTTGATCATCCTATCTACAATGACCCAAATCGAATCATACTGTAACGAGTATCAGGCAAACCCATCACAAAATCCATGTACACTTCCTCCTACTTCCATGTGGGAATAATGAACTCTTAAATACATACACTAGGATTCTGATGTTGAATCTGATCCTGCAAATACATAAAGCACTTAGCCACAAGCTCTGTAATGTCCTTCTTCATCCCACTCAACCAATAGATCACCCATAAATGACGGTACATCTTAGTGGCCCTTGGGTGAATAGAGTAATGCACGCCATGCATTTTTGCAAGAATTCATTTCCTATAGTTATCTACACCTGACAGACATAGCTGAACCTAGGAACACAACACATCATCTCCACCTTGGAATAAAGTCTCTACTTTTTGATCTCTCACTGACTCTTTAAACTTAATGAAACTGGGATCTCTATCCTCCTATCCTTTACTTCAGAAATAAGAGATGATTCTAAACTCTTCTGCACCCATACACTACCCTCTGCTGAATCAACTAAGAAGACCCTAGTCGTGCAAGCTGATAAATTTCCTGACTAACTTTTTCTTACCATCCTCCATATAAGGAAAACTACCCATAGACTACCTACTAAGAGCATCAGCAACTATATTGGCCTTGCCTAGATGATACAAGATACTCATGTTGTAGTCTTTCAACAACTCTAACCACCTTCTATGACATAGGTTCAGATTTTTTTGAGTAAACACATACTGCAGGCTTTTATGGTCTACTAACATATCAACTTGTACCCCATACAAATAATGTCTCCAACTATTTAAGGAAAATACAACAACTGCTAACTCAAAATCATGAGTTAGGTAATTATTTTCATAAGGCTTAAGCTGTCTAGAAGCATAGGTTATGACCTTACCTCTTTGCATCAGAACACACCCCAAACCCATTCTGGAATCATCACAATATACCACAAACCCATTTGAGCCATTTGGTAACGTTAAAATTTGGGTTGTAGTGAGTCAAGTCTTTAACTCCTTAAAACTCTTTTCACAAGAATCTAACCACTGGAACTTGACTTTCTTCTAAGTCAATCTGGACATGCGCAATGCAATGGACAAAAATCCATCAAAAACCATCATTAATAGCCACTCAAACCCAAGAAACTCCTGATATCTGATAGATAGATGGATCTTATCTAGTTTCTCACTTCTTTTGACTTTTGACGATTAACTTTAATGCCATCAGCAAAAATTATATGACTAAGAAAAGATACTAACCTTGGTCAAAATTCACCCTTAGTGAATTGGGTTAACAACTGATGAGTTCTGAGAGTTTTCAATACTACTCTGAGAAAGTCTGCATGATCATGTTTACTCCGGGAGTAGAAAAGAAAGTATTCAATGAATACTATGATGAACATGTCCTAGTACTACTTGAACATGGTAATCATCAAGTCTATGAAGGCTGCAGGAGTATTGGTAAGACCAAATGACATGACTAAGAAGTCAAAGTGACCATACCGAGTTTTGAAAGTTGTTTTTGAAATGTGACCACATCATGTTTTGAAAGCTGTTTTGACAATGTCACATTCTCTGACTCTGAGCTAATGACAGGCTGATTAGAGGTTTATCTTAGAAAAATTACCAACACACTGAAGTTGGTCAAATAAGTCATGAATTCTGCAAAATCGAGTTCTTGACTTTGACTTTATTTAGCAGATGGTAGTCTATACATATTCTAAGAGAACCATCTTTCTTAAGCACGAATAGAACTGGTGCAACCTAAGAGGATACCTTTGGTCTGATGAATCCCTTATCTAAGAGATCCTCCAACTATTATTTTAACACTTTGAGTTCTGTTGGGGCCATTATAGATGGTAGGATAGAGATAGGCTGAGTATTTGGAAGAAGGTTTATTCCAAAGTTAATTTTTCATTTGGGAGGGACTCTTAGAACATCTTCGAGGAACACATTTCGGAATTCACATGCTACTTGAACTGACTCAAGGTTAGGGGTCTCTGAACTTAAGTCTTTTAACTCAAACGAGATGATAAAAACACCTATTAGATATTATTTTCCTTATCCTAAAGTAGGAAACAAGCAGACCCCTAAGTGCTGAAGTACTACCCCTCCACTTACGAATGGGTTTATTTGGAAACTAAAAATGGATAACTCTATTTCTATAGTAAACTAAACCATAGCATGAATGAAGCCAATCCATGCTGAGAATGATATCAAAATTGGTCATCTCTAATTCTACTATGTCTGCTAAAGTGACTTTCTGAGATACCATTGTTGGACAGTTGTTGTATACCCATTAGGGTATAATAGATTTACCTACTGGGGTAGAGATTGAAAAGGGCTTTGCTAGGATTTTGGGACTAACTCCGAAGTCAACAGCTATATAAAGAGTTACAAAGGACAAAGATGCTTCTGGATCTAGCAAAGTATAAACGTGCAAACAATAAAATTGCAATATACTAGTGACCATATTAGATAAATTTTCCTGATTTTATTAGGACTGAAGTGCATAAAGCCTATTTGGGCGTTGCCCACTGGTGGAACTGAAAGTGCTAGCCTGTTGATTTAGGCAACCAGACTAAGCTAAAGGATGATTATGCTAACTCTGTAAACCCATCTGAAGAAAATCACTGACCCTGTGGCCTAGCTTACCATATTTTAAACATACATCACTGCTAGCCCTGTAGACACCCTGATGGTTTCTGTCATACTTCTGCCAAAGGGGATTCATTTGGGCACTTCTAACACTACCCTGAGGTTTAGGGCCTAGTTCCCAATCTTTATTACCATCTCTAAATTTTGTCACAGGAGCACTGGATGAGGACGGAGATGGAACAGAAGATTTTGGGTAGAACAGAGAATGATTTCCACCCTCTGACTTATGAAGGGTGAAGTTGAAGCTACCTATTCTAGTTCTCTTGTTCTCCCTATACTTCTCCTTATTCTTAGCCTCTTCTATCTGCTGAGCATAGACCATGATCCTGGGTATGTCCATCTCTTTAATTAGCAATGTGGTCCTACACTCTTTGACCATACTATTAGACATGCCAAATACAAACATACTTATCTTAGATTTAATATCTGCTATGACATGAGGGGTATATCTTGCTAACTGAGTAAACTTAAGAGAATACTCTTTCACTGTCATGTTGCCCAACTTCAAATTAATGGACTCTAAAATCTTTGCTTCCCTAAAATCCTATGGGAAGAACCTATCCAGAAAAGTAGTGGTAAACTTCTCCCATTCTATGAGGCCTGCGTCTATAACCCTCTCTACCTTCCACTACTTGAACCATGAGTGAGCCACATCCTGTAACTAATATGCATCCAACTCAGAACTTTCGCTAGCTGTCACCGCCATAATATTTTTGACTTTCTACACTTGATCAAGGAATTACTGTAGGTCCT
Source organism: Capsicum annuum (assembly GCF_002878395.1). NCBI lineage: Eukaryota > Viridiplantae > Streptophyta > Magnoliopsida > Solanales > Solanaceae > Capsicum > Capsicum annuum. Next base: position 42,793,919 of record NC_061118.1, on the reverse strand, counting down.
TCTCTTACTTAGACCTGGTAAAGGCTAGAGGGTTCATTAGGGTGAATTCTCAAATTCTAGATGCAGTAGTATTGAACACTAGGTTGGCCGAAATGGCATTTGGGAATTTATTCTAGTCTTCCACAGATTGAGCTAGAGTGGTGAAAGCTGCTCTGAATTCTGCGTTGGAAAAATGCTCGTCCAGAGGATCAGACTGGACGGGCAGAGGTGCTAGCTGATTTCCTATTCTCCTTTCATTGTTTTTTTTGGGAGGCATATTCTGTAAGCAGATATAAGAAAAGTATTAGAATGAGAGTGTAACTTGAGCTCATGCTCACTCGCACGATATGAAAACTGAAAGAAGGGAAACTTTTTCTAAAACACCTTATAGCCTCTTGTCCATAACTATGGCGCGCTACATACCTATGTATGAGACTCTCCTAGATGCGGCTTTTAGACTTTCTAGGACTCTATTGAACGTTAGGCTTTGATACTAAGTTTGTAACACCACGTGTTTATACCCCAAATATTACAAGGTGCTCATAATCCTGAAGGACCACAAGCTACTCATGACTTGTACCTGCTGCAATCACTGAATAATAATACAATAAGAATGCAGAAATTTGGCTAAAACAGCCATAAGGTTCAATACTAAATCAACTACTGAATACTGAAAAGCAATACTGTAAACTGAATATCTGTCTGAAATACTCTATCTTGAAAAGCCTCTAACTGAACTATCTGAATGTGGAGTTGATGGAACAAGCCCTCAACTAACTTCAGCAACTGAAGTACTAATAACTAAAAATAATACTCCTTCCTTAAAATATAAGGACTCACCACTATATTTGTTGTTTTTAATCTGGGATGCTAGGTATGGTCAACAGCCCTTGCATATGAACCTATGATATAATACATCATAGCACAAAACAAAGGTATGTGTCAGTACTTTGAATGTACTAGTATTCAAGGTGAGGTAAGGCTGAATGCATGGGTTCATGTGAATGAACAATAACTGAATGAATGGCATAAATACATAACTAAGTGAGAGTACATGTATATCTGAAACTGCGGCAAATACTTATTATGTAATGCTATGCATATAACTACATATACTGTAACTGAGATTTCATTAAAACTAGATAATAAGTTCTAAAAATTGAATGACCGATATCTGAGTCTATTAATACTGTATTACTATTAACTGAGACACTGTTTCTGACAGTCCTAATTTTGTAGAACTGAACTGAGTTCTATACTAAGCTGGGTGACTGTATCTGAAAGTCTTGATTCTAAAACTAAACTGAGGTTTTATACTGAGTCTAAAACTGAAACTGTGGGAGTGTTCATCTAATCAACATACTTCGATTATAAACTAAGTTAGGGTCCAACCTGTGACCCCAGGTGAAAGGGTGCTAGCACCTTGCCAAGGGATACCAACAATGGCTATGAGTTAACCCTCTCCGATAGGAATCCCTTTCATCAAACCTTGCTGGCAGGAAAACTCATATGAGATGTTTCAACCCTAGACTGGAAGGAATACATCACAACCTATGTTGGCTATGTAGTTCTGTAACACAAGGATTGCTAATAATGGTAAAACCCTCTACTGACAGAAATTCCCCCATCCTTGGGTTCTCTTGGTGCTTATTCCTACTCCAAACTGAATAGACACTAAACTGATTTTTAGACTATACTAGGCTTGACTGAACAATTACTGATCGTGCTGTCTATCTGAACAAAACTGAGTTTATTGAGTTTTGATAACTGACTGCATACTCTGAGTTCTGTTCACTGACTGACTGTACTAAGTTCGATTATCTAACTAAGTAATACTGGACGTGACATCAATGAAACTATTCTGAAACTACTATAAATCTATGTAAACAACTTGATTATCGGGTATTAGATACCCCTAAGAATCGATAGCAGAAGTTGTAAAACATAGCACAATCTTGAAAACATGACAGCTTGATACTTTGTCACAATTAAGTCATTGAGGCATTTTAGCAAACACTTGCATGGCATGAACTTGTATACAAGCTAACATGCTATGATTTCATTACTCAACTCATATGAACAATTGATCTAACACTTAGGGAGCATAATTTATACATATGAAAATACTACAACATGCAAGCATCATGATCAAAATCCCAAACTCACAAATTCAAGGGCTTTTAACATGAAACCATATAATAACACACAAAAGCTATTTGTTTCTCAATAAACTTTCAGCTAATCATGGATTACAAAACCAACTACATCATAATCAAGAATACAAATAAATTCATTATGAAATACATGAAAAGACATCAACTTGTAATTTGAAAAGGGTTCTTGAACTTTAAGGGTGGAAGGAAACCCTTGATGAACACCTAACATACCTTGATACTTGAATTCGTGAAGATAGATGGTGAATTTCTTTAATCTTGATCCTAACTTGATGGACTAGGGTTTATTCTTAAGAGGATTTTAGTGAATAATGAGAGTAATTTTCCTATTGAGGTGAATCTCGTGTTTTGGGGCTGAATAGAAGTGGGAAAAATGTCCCAAATACCCCTTAGGATACAGATTTAATTACTAAAAAGTGTGCCTTTACCGATGCACCGGATCGATGGCATCAACCCGAGGACCACCGCACAATGTCGAGTTTGCATTGGTTCATTGGAATTGCACTGATAGCTGGGGAAAAATTATCTTTCGACGCGATAGTACAATGTCGAGATCACGTCGACCCACTATTTCGGTCACCTGAATATGATTTAAATGAGGTACAAAAAATCTAAAACTCAACTGGAGTGACCTATTGACACAACTATTTATGATTCAATCCAAGGATCGATGTTTTAAGGTAATAAAGATCGTAACATAGGACCGCGAACATATGAAGGCTAAAATAATTCTAAGTATAAATACTTAGCTGGAAATTCTAAGTCTAGGATCTAATTTAAGCATTAATGGACTGAGTTAAGCTTAGGATTTTACAGGGTCTTACATACCTAAACATTATGAGACGAAAACTACTGCAATGTGTACTATTTTATTAGAATGGTGAATGGATCAACTTTCCTCAAGATGTTATTCTTATACTTAAAGAATATTTTCGAGTAAAAAAAGTTGTTATTAAGGTGAAAGTTTGTGTAATGCGTGATATTCTACATATGGTTCAAATAGATGCGCTAAATGGTCTACTGAAACCTATTGTCTAAATAGATAAAGAAGGTAGTTTTTTCTTCCCTGAATCATTTCTTATCAGTTGTGAAATGCATGGGAACTTTGGAACCCAGTGAAAAAGAGCTTGAGAGTTTATGAAAACTAAGATAGATAGGGAAACTAATTTGAAGATTGATGCTTGAGTATTAACAAGTTGAAACAAATCAATACGAGACAGGAATTAATTTAAAGAAAAGTGTCCATACGGAAAGATCATCCCCAAATAGAGTACCAACCAGATAAACACATCATATATTTTAAGAGTGTCTGTATGAATGTTGTGTATCAAGTTAAGCTCATTTAGATTCAACGTCATACAACATTCACATTTTTCAACTCTACCATATTTTAATTTAACAGTTGCATGCACAGACGATTTAGAAGCCATTATTTATCAAAATTGCAAACCAAGAGACATTGGTAATAGCATTTCCATGATAAAAGTACAATGAGATACAACTCTTTTGGAATAAACATATCAAGAAAACACTGTCTGTAATAGCTACCAAGGTTTATTAAGGCTTAATCTTAAAGAGGATTTCAAAGTTAAAATTCCTAATGCTTAAAAAAGTTAATCCTGCACAAAAAAGCAATGATGCTATTATGAAAGTGCATCAGTTAAGCCGGATTACCTCAGCAGTGAGCTCAGGTTGAATCCTATTTCATGAATAATGATTATATGTCTTGAGAAACTAGATGGTCAGCATATCTTTTTTACACCAGTTTGAATTTCTACCATGTAGCATCCGATTATACTTAACATAGACGGGTATTTCATCCTTTAAATTTTTCTCTTCAAACCTTGAATTATTATCTAATATTGAGCTACCTAAAAAGTAAAATAGATTCCCTTCATTTAGACATAAAGAATAAAGAAACACATGAAAACTTTCAAACATAACTACCAACCTACCTTCATCTATTGGAGAAAGATACCGATGTATGCATAAAACATGCTCAGAAATTTGGCGATCAACCATAGGATCCATTTGATCAAGAACAATAATCAATAAATCAAAATAAGACAAAAAAAATTCTGGCAGTCCAATGTTCTTCATTGGAGTTAATGATCGGTCGTAATGTTAAAAATCGAGATTGTATAGAAAATTTAAGTGATACATATCTTAAGGTTAACACGTTTAGGTAGACCCATTTTAAAAAAACCTACGAAACTATATATGGGATTTGCAATTACAACTACACTACATCTAGCATTCAAAGATGCATGGATTCCTACTTTAGCAATGGTTATAGTCTGTTGTTCCATAAATTTATGTATTACAACACGATCTTGATTATTCATTTTATCAAACTCATTAATGTAAACAACACCTCTGTCATCAAGTCCAATGGAACCAGCTTAAGCCTTTTTTTTCCATTTCTATGTTTCTATAGCATTTAATAACTTCAAAAAACAATATTAATCAAATTAGAGTTTTGATACATCATTAATAAGGTTGCCATTAGTTTACCCTACAAGATAAAGTGTGTGCAAATCTTATAACCGTTTAAGAGATAGAGAGGCAATGAAGTTGTCTTGTAAAATTTATAATTTTATAAAAATATTTATATATTAAATAAATGCATAAAGTTATTAGTGGACACTATTTTTATGTTTTTCCCTCACATGAGCAATATGAAGCGTGTTTTAAATGGTAATATTAAAAAGTGAGACTAGAACACTAGAAAGATGTGGCTTGATGATTAAAAATATGATTGATAAGCATGGTGTGTGAAGACAAAAAATCTAAGAAACAAGTCAAAGTTTGAATCCAGTTCTAGTTCAGGTATCAGATTGTCGAATAGTAATCTCTATCCACTTTTGAGCAGTATATATTTGAGATTGTAATCTAGAGTAAATGCTACTTCAATTTGAGATTGTAATCTAGAGTAAAAGCTACTTCAAACTAAAGTAGGCTTATTTTTCCATGTAAAATTTTAATCTTTCTTTACTGCATTCAACATTATTTGTTCTTACACTTACGTAGAAAAGTATTGAAAAACTAGTAGTTATAGTTTTGTAGGTTTACCAAACCATTAAAAATAACTAGAATTTAAAGAAGTAACAAAGTGTTGTTCAAAGTTATAGCCATTGACATTACAAAACAACCATGGTAACACTGTATATTTAGTATCTACACTGCTCACCTTTTCAGTCCCCTTAACACGCCCTTCATTGAATAATACAGAGCTAGGAATCTATCTAGCCTACATAATTCATGTACCGATGCAATAAATAGTAATAAACATTCAAACAACCATTTCAAAAGACAAAACAAAATGCAAACAATTAATTTGCATGTTCACTATCTTTCCCTTCAATTATTTTCTTAAGCGTTTAACATATTCTTCACTGTGTAATGCATATACCGATGCAATAAACAATAAGAAACACTCTCCAGTCTCAATGGGACAAATCATATTCACTACTTTTCTTTCAATAGCCTTACTTAAATACTTAACATACCATTTATCGAGTAATTAATGAGAAAATAAAGTACCTAATGCCTGAACAAATCAAGATTGAGTTCCCGTCATAGCCTTCATTGGAATATGACTCAAATCCACATTAGGAAAAGACTTATATGATCCAAATCTCCCAACACATTTAGCAACAAATTCATCAAAAATAGGATTAATAATGGCAGTAGCGGTGATGGTGAAGGTAGCGATGGGGTCAGAAGCAAAAGGGTTAGAATCAGAATAAATATTCTTAAGAATTTCATCCATGTTAATAGAATCAAAGTTTCTATAAGGATAAGAGTGAAGTTGATTATGTAGAGAAGAAGAAGAAGAAGAAAGAACTGAATTTGACAGTCAATTTTGAGTGTTAATCAACCGGAGCTCAATGAAATATGGTCAGATGACATTGAAATTGGGTTGTTGGAGCTTGTTGAAACATCAGTGAAATTGGGACACAGTGTTTATATTTCATTAATTCTTGGAAATATTGAGGAGAAAGAGAAAAAAACATTGTAATGGTATTTTTTATAAAATAAAGCATTGCCATAAATTACTCTTTGACAACTATTCATGAAACCATTGCTACAAGACACTTCATTGCAATGGTTCTTCAAAAATAGCAATGGTTATACCACAAAATAGTTCTACTGGAATTTTTTTTTTACATATGTAACTATTGTAATAGAGGGTCTATTACAATGCTTTTGGAACCGTTGCCAAAAAATCTGTGCAATATGGGTAATTTCTAGTAGTGACATCTAACGAGAGCCACATTTATTTTGGACGATATGCACTAGAGCACCCCATAGGAAAACACTGGGAAAGATGAAATCCTTATCAATAAGATCATGTAATTACTCCTTTAACTCAGTTGGAGCCATTCTATAAGGAGGAATATAGATGGGATAAGCATCGGGTATAAGATCTATCCCATAGTCTATTTTATTGTCGGTAGGAATGCCAAGAAGATCCTCAAGAAATAGTTTAGGGAATTTGTTTACCACAGGAATTAATTGCAAAGAGGTAACCTCGAATCTAGAATATTTAACCCAAACTAGATGATAAAGACATCCCTTGGAAATCAGCTTTCTTTCTCTAAGATAAGAAGTAACCCCTCTTTAAGCGTTAAGGAACTTCCCTCCCATTCAATTATCAATTCTTTAGGAATTTTTAAAATAACGTATAGAGTCCTATAATCCAAAGAATCATTGCATGAATGAGGCCAATCCATTCCAAAAATAATATCAAAATCCACCATGTCAAATTCTATCATATCCACCAAGGTATCCCTATGAAATATGGACACCACAAAACCCTTATAGATTTTTCTAATGAATACAAAACCACCCACCAGAGTATAAAAACAAAAAGAGTTGGGAATAGTTTTTGGATCAAAACTAAAATGCATAGCTACATAAGAAAGAGTTGACTCTGGATCAAGAAAATAACACACATCATGTGAGAAGAGTTTTAATATACCATTAACAACCATCAAGAGACACCCTAGGTTCCTAATGATTAAAAGAGCCTAGAGATGATTCTTATGAGTGTCAGTACTATTAGTAGCACCCTAGAAGTTCGAACCTTATAAGTCTTAATGGTTACTCTAGCTGCAGGACAGTCATGCTAAATGTGATCAAGATGACTACAGTTAAGTATTGACTTCTTCTCTCATCACAGTAAACAAGTGAAGCTGACCTGAAAATATAAAAGAAGGATATGATGGGGATGACTGTGCTCTGCTATCCTGAGACTAGGCACCCTATGCCTTAGGGACATTACTTGTCTAAAATCATAGATCACCAAACGACTTTGAATAAGGGGCACTAGCTAAGGAATATGAACCAGAATATTCCCATGTCTTCTTCTTGATCCACTTTCTACAAACTCTTCTACTCTCTGCTAACCCACACCTTTCTCTGAATACCTGAACATCTTATTTTACCTCTCTCCAATAATCACCTATTACTTCTTTTCATCCTCAACTTTTTGCATATTATCCATAAGCCTAGAGATATCCATATCATTGTTTAACATTGAAGCCTTACACCCTTATACTAAGTAACTAGACAAACTCGAAGAAAACTTCCTTATTCTAGTCCTCATACTCGACACTAACTTCAAAGGTCAACAAGATAATTGATGGAACTTCAGGGCATATTCTTTTACACTCATCCTTCCTTGCCTAAAGTTCACAAACACTTCTACCTTAGGTTTCCTCAACTCTTGAGGAATTAAATGATCATGAAATACACTAAAGAACTTTTCCCAGATTTCCTACTCAACATTATCTCCCATCGACTGCTCCCACTTCTTATACTACTAATATGCTACGTCATTCATCTAATATGCAAAAAACTCCACACTCTCTACATCATTAACATGAATCACCCTAAAGAACTTCACCATTTCATTATGAACCCTTAAGGATCCTCTTCAACCCTTGAGCCATTTAAGGTTGGGAGATCCAATCTCATAAACTGCCTAACATGAGTACTCTTAGAAGAACTCAAAACTGCATCAACAGAACCAAAGTGATGAGACTGAAATGTCACTAATTAAGTAAGTAGATTAATAAATCGGTGAAACTACATATTAGAGATGTCTTCTTGACGTGACTGAGAATGAGCGTCACCAAGTATACAGGGATTAGCAGGGACCAGTAGAACCCTAGGTGGAGTGGTACAATTAGGAACAAGTACCCTAGACTGGGTCTATACTCTATAAATGGGAAGAGTCCCCTCGATATTGCCTTTAGTTGGGGTAAAGGTTCCGATAGAGTTTGTACGGATATCAGATCTTCAAAGAGGCATGACTTGAAATATGAGCCAACCAAGATTTATGGAAAGTTTAGACACCAGGCCCTATATCCTGATATAGAATGCAAGAAAAGGAAATATTCTTAAATGTCTCATAGCCTCTCCCTTATAAGTGTGGCATGCTACACGCCTATAACCCAGACTATACTCGACACAGCTCTGTGGACACTAAATAACTCTAAACCTGACTCTAACACTAAGCTTGTCATGACCTGAACCTCGAGCTGAGTCATGACGAGTATCTCAAGCCAGCCGTGGGCTGGAGACTAGCTCTATAACCTATCCAAACCAAACATAATAAAAATAATAACAAAGACAAAATTAACAAAAAGATAAAGATAAAATAGCTAATGTAACTCAAGAATAAGCTCAAAGAGTCAACATCATCCCACCCACACATATCCATAAAAGCCTCTAAACCAATATGAAAATCAAATTAGTTGAGGACATGACCCTGACCATGGAAGTGATAATGACTATGATACTATTAATGTGTACTCTATAATTCTACAAGATAGAAAGTAAATAATGGAATAACTAAGCTTTTTGGAGGATAAGAGCTCACCAATTCACCATAAACTGATCGATGGACCGGATCACCTATAGCTATAAAGCGGTAAAGGAAGTATCTTTAGATCCTACATTATAAAATAATGTAGCGTCCTAGGATGGTTAGCAAGGTGAGAGCTAGCATGTCACTAAAGATATGGATAAAATAATGACATTTCAAAATCAAGACCAAACTTAGTGTATATGTTCTTAAATATGCATACATACATACATATATATATATATATATATACACGTATAAATATACATATATATATAAAATATTATGTGATAGGGAACAAGATTTAGAATGAGATTTAAAAGTATTAACCTAGAGTGTGTATCTCTAACTATCTCAGAAACACACATAGGCTATATGGGTCCGACTCCCCCCTCTTAAAGGGCCCAATGTATGTCAGCCATATGAACTAAAGAAATTCAAGGAAGGGCCAGATCCCTCAAGGCATTAACAATTCTAAAATGTATATGTATAAAGTGTGAACTATGCACACACCACCAAGGCCCCCACACTGGCAAATATGGTTTCCGGTATTGGTACTTTAGGACCACCATCTTCCATGGCAAGCTAAACAAATGCATGTAAACCATTGAAATACCATTTAAACAATAACTTTCCAAAACCCTCAACCGAAGTTCCAAAACAAAAAACTAAAACTGTATCAATACCAAAACATTGCATGCCAAAAAAAATACATGTTGAGGGCAAAGATACATGCCTGAAAAAACCAAGATTTGGAGAAGAAAACACACTTTAAGCCGTAGATAACCAATCCCTAGAAAACCTAACCGTGATTGTGAATTTGAATTTTGAGAGAAGAGTAGTTTATGATTATGTTAATTAGGTGGCAATAGGGCTAAGGGAATATTTTAAGTCATGGGAATAGTGTAAAGAAAGGAGAAAGACTAACTTACCCATAATGCAAAACATGAAAGAACATAACTCCCAGTCAATACGAATCTCGTATAATCTCATGGTCAATGTCTACGAGTCATCACAATGATTCATACTATGGTAGTGACTCAAGGACCCCACACTAGTTTGGTCACAAGTCCCTCATTACAACCCATGACTAGACCTTATAACTCATGTGGTCCTAGTCATTATCTGAATTGAAACATGGATAATCCTTATTGGTTAGACTATGACTGACACTATATGACTTATGAGGAATCTTCACAAGTCATTACCTGTGTCATACCCTAAGTAGTGAGCTCAAATTGCAAGGAAAAAATTGGAGTCCAAAACATGGGTTATGACACAAATGTTGGGCTGCCTAATTGGTAACACTCAAATACATCTAAAAAATAAAAATACACAATTGCTAGAAATATATTTACCCAACATAAAGTTTGGGTTAAATCCATGAGGAAGAATGGTGATTGAGAAATAAAGAGTAAAAGTGACTTATTATACTCCAAATAATGATAAAAATGTCTGGGTATTTTTGATATATAAAAATAAATAAGGATTAAATAGATTAAAATATGAACAAGTTGATCATTGTATTTCAGAATGATGGGAACAAAGAATATCATATCCTAATCAGTTCTATCAACGATACAAAGTATTTAAATAAAGTACTCAAGATTAATCACAGATTCAGAAAATTAGCCTTTGAACCTCAATTATTCATCACGTATTTCAACTAATTGTCAAATATTTATGACTAAATTCTTTCCTAATCGATAAGTGACAACATAAATAGTTCCAATCCGGGCTACAACATGATTTGACTATGTCTAGTAACAATTTTCATAAGATGGGTTATACATCCTAAATCGTGCTAAGTTAATCTTCCAAACCTCGAGTAGATCTTTCAAGCATTAACCTAAATAGAAGGGTAATACCCACTCCAATCCCCCTTTTCAACCTCAACTAGAGTACAAAATGGTAAAGAATAAGATTAATTTAATTGAACAAAACCCATTTCCAAATCAAGGGTAATCAATCAATATGAAAGCATAAGATAGAATCAAAACCCAAATCAAAATATAAGTAGTACATTTTATCTAACTACAACTATTCAAGAATTAAATTTAAATACTCCCAGCTATTCTATATAAAACAAGAAAAAGAAGAATGGTATGCAAAATTAATAATATAAAGCTTCCAATCTTCAATTTCAATGGTGTTGGGTCATGAACACTAGCCTCTAATTTTGCGAAATAAGCCAAAGATGTGTTGCAATGTAAAAGGATCATGTTATGATAAACTTAAATTAAATTTGTGAAGTTCAAAATCTACCCCTAATGCCTGATAGCTTTTTTAACTTGCTATCGCAATCAAGAGGTCTCATGGTGATGAGGCATTGACTATTGTTTGACCGTGGTAGCAATTTCTTCTTACATGATTGCGTGTCATTGACTTTGTCTAGGTCACAAACACGACCATACTTTATAAAATCGCAATGAGTAATTTTATCTATTTTTCAAACTTGTCCATTTCAGTTCCATTTTGCCTCAATTTTACACCTTTTTATTAAAGATCCTTATAAATGCAAAATACAAAATATTAACACTATTTAAAAGATAATTAGCCTCATAATGTACTTACATTATTTAAAATAATTAAAAAGTGATACAAATAAGTGGAAAAATCACCACTCATCACTAATATGTCACCTTGGACATAATCACTATTTAACTAAGTTAAAAAAAGACTAGTATCTAACCTTAACCTAGATTAAAAGGTGGCACAATTCGAGGTCCTACCCTAAATATATTAAAAAATGGCATAATCACAATTCTTACATCAAATTTAGTAAATAGGTGGTACAATCTCATTTTAAAATAAACTTTAGTATTTTTTCTTAAATTTAAATAATAATTCATGTGAATGAATGTATGAGTATTTAAATGTAGGCACAAATATATATATACATATATATACATATATATATATATATATATATATATATATATATATATATATACACACACATATATACATATATATACATATATAACTATATATACATATAAACACACACACATATATATATATGGAAGAATAAATTCATACCATCACCATATTTACCTTACTCCAAGTGTAAATAAGTCATGATTGCAAGTTTGGAAAAGACGTAAATCTATTCAAATATCAAATAAACCAAATAGTTTACTTTGATTTGAGATAAAACAAGAATTTGAAGATCTAATTTGTTTATTTAAGATAAAAAATTTAGTCAAAAATATTGAATGTAATGTAGAATAAAACTGACTTACTATCTAGGAAATTTTATAAATATGATAGAAAATGACTCTTGGTTGTGCATTTAAAAAATTGGAATAAAAAATAAAATAATTTGAGAAGAAGGATTGTTTTGGCCCAAAAATCATCCCTTCTGCAAGGGATTCATTGTAGTCTCAACACCATAAGTGTTGTGGATGTTTTGAAGGAGTAAAATTCACTTACAACATTAGAATTCACAGATGCAAGCCCATAATAGTGAGAAAGAGCCATATGCATAACTCTGTACTAGTGGACAAGGCTCTATAGGAGTGTACATGACTCTTTAGGAGGGGCCTACCCATGAAAACACCTTTCATTATTGGGTGTTGCTAGACCACTACTAGAGTGGCTTATTAGGAGTGGGATAAGCTTCATATGTCTCACTGTACCAAAAGTCTTTTCTAAATAAACCAATTCTCTAATGGACCCTTATGATTTGTTCAGAGTGTCACGAATACAAAAAAATATGTTGTCCATCTAGAAACAACATTCTCTACTAAATAGAATGATCATACTGACCAAATGAAGGTATCTTAATAAAATGTTGACTAAAATCATCACTTTACTAAGATCCAAAAACCAACCAAGTACTTGAAAGGAGTCTAAAAGCCTTGGGGTCCAAACCAAAGGTCCCACTACTCTAAAACTAACCTTTTAGAAGCTAACCAAACTTGTAGAATTCCCATTTGAGCCTTTTCCAAAAATGTCAAACTAGGCTAATCAACTCTAACTATAATGCTTCCTAAATGAAAAACATACTAAATCCTTAAATGAGATCCTCTCAAATAGATCCATCCATTTATAAATACCATAATTTCTCTATAAAAGCTATAGAAAGTGTTGAAATAGGAGGAATGAGCAAAAAACACAAAAATGACTGTATGGATCATTACATCATCCACTAATAAAAAGAACTTTCATACTCAAAAGTTGAAGTATATAAGGTATCTGAATGCTAAAAATTATGAGGAAATATGGTTTGTATGTCCATATTTGTCTCCTTATGTGTAGGTAGATGTTGTACCTAGATTCCCCGTAGCTAAAATTTAAGGAATTAGGGCTAGTATAGTTTTAGATCTAAATTAAGGGTGTGGTAGTTGAATGAAATTTGGTATTGATATGATTACTAATAGTAGGGTTGGATATAATTTTGGAATAACCAATGCATTTAGGAAGCCATAAAAACTTCTGGTACCTAAAATAAAGTTATAAAACTTTTGTTATAACATTTATTATGGTTGAGTTGGTTGTATAATCAAGATTCATAACATGTTTTATAATATGAGAAGAACTAAGATGGGATCTTAAGTTTCCACCTTAAACTGATTCAACAACAATAGTGGCGACAGAAAAAGTTACTATTATAGCGGTATCATAACAGTGGTATCACAACAATGGTAAGGTAAACCATAGTGGGGCCCTTCAGTAAAATAGGTTCAAACTGCTAGAGAAAAAATTAATCGCTGCAACAATATTACTGCAATAGTATAGTAAATTAAATACCGCTAACTACTATTAGCGGTAACATGTAGCAAAATATTACTTTTAAAACCACAAACAAATTTTTATTTCCTATTGTTAAAAAAATGGAATTGGGCAATGAGGATTGGTAAATTTAAGGTTGTTCATCTTTGGAGGTATTTAATTATGTTCTAGACTTGAGTTTACTTTGTATAGTCTTTAGAAATCACTACAAAATGCATTGATGATGGTTTGAGAATTAAACCCTAGTTTATGAATATTGATGCAAAAGAGAGGATTGCTTGTTAGTTAAATATAAAATAATCCAAAGGTAGTGAGACTATCATTATGACTAAATATGCTAAATTGGCTAGTGTTCATAAAGTTAAAATGCCCTAAGGAAACCCTAAGATGATAAAAAGAGCAATTTATGATAATAATAGTGATTTTTGGTCCATAATTGATAAAAAAGGATGAATTATTAAAATATGTCTATATTTGGCAGTTGTATAGATCAACAATGGATCGAATGATAACCAAAGGTAAAAGCTATGGTTTAATAGTGACTTTGAGAAAAAGAATAAAGGTAGGCTATGGTTTTTTGTTACTCTTAGACTTTCTTGGCTTTGTGATTATTTTTGATTTGAACATCTACGATAGCCTTCGAGCATGTTTGTATTTTGATAACTTTATTATATTTTTATTTAATTATGATGAGGTGTTAAGGTTATAGGCCAGGGACCATGCCAGTATAATATGACGTATTATGAAAATTGTTTAAGTACCACAATGATACTAAATGATAAGATATGATAATAGGTCGAGTAATATATTAGTAAGTTATTATGTGATAAACAAGATAAAAAGGTGAGATATGATGCACATTCAAGCATACATTCACTCATTTATTTGATGAATGTATATAATGGTTAATGATTGATGTAAATGATTAAGAATGACTATTTATGAAAGGTTCTTTTGAGTGTAATTATCTTACGAATTATGATGTATTTTTGATAGATATCATTAATTATAAATATTTTTTATGATTGAATTATACTTGCTTGATTTGCTGACTTAAAAATTGTTAAGTTAATTGACCTATGATAATTAACAATACTTGTTGATGTGGTTATGCAACCTATACTCTTCTTTTTTATGAGTGTTCAACATATTCTAGTGGGTAACACGTGACCTCACTCTAGATAGTGATCCACACTTAATTTTGAGGGTGAGCACCATGACCGAGCAACCTTTTGGTCTTCTTATGATAGTTAGTTCCATTATTTTAGGACTAAAATGATTTCTTATTTTATTATGTATTGGACGATTTATTGATTTTAGACTTAGTCGTTCTTTGTAGATGTTCTTGTACGGTGACTTTAGGTCTCAGGGAATTGTATTTGATAGAGGTTTCCATATTATATTTCATTTTATGGATAATGATATTAAATAATTAGTAGCTATTGAATTAGATATCTTTAGTAATCATTGGAAAGCATATGAGTTAATAATAATGTAAATGTAGAAATGACACTTAAGTAGGTAAAAGTGAGCATAGTATGGTTCTCCTGCCATGTATTATGGATGGTGCTAATAATGATCATTTGGGTCATTACAGAGATGGCGTCAGAGCATTGGGTTCATACATCTCACGTATAAGAACATGTCTAGTAAAGTCCTATGGAATGGGATTGAGACATTTGTACTTTTCTTCTGGAAGCTATGAAACTTTAGGAATGAATTTTTTTCTTTCATTCTTTCATGATATTAATTGATTCTAATTCATATCTAGTGATCTAACTGGTATCAAATCTTTTAAGTCTTGTTTGCATATGGTTAATACTTGTTCCACAAAAGTAGGAACACCCATTAAAACACCTATAGTAGCACATGCACCCATTGTTGAGGTCATAGTGCAGGTCAGGCCTCGAGCTAGAGGCAAAGTGAGAATGGAAAGATAAAGAGCAATGCCTGTTAGGGGCAAAACATAATAAATTAGGTGACTAAAGAGGTAGAGATCACTATACTCTCCCCCATCGTAAGATACCCTAGTACACATTCAAGATAAAGAAAAGGTAGTTGAGGAAGAATAGATTATAGATTTACTAAATGTGGTGTCAGTACTAAATAGTGCAGCTTAGGTGACCTTGATTTTAGAGATGATTTAATAGGTGCTGGGATTGTTGGGTAGCTTGGCAAACGCTGTTTACACTTTAGTTGTTTCGATCGTACTACCTATAGCCTTGAAACATGCTAATGTAGCACTGAGAATAGACACAAATTCTTTAAAGGAGGCATATCTTTGATAGGTATAAAGATAATGATGATGAACATGGACTATTTTCTAAGTTTATAAAGATAAAACCAACAGTATCCACAGTATAAAGTCTGAGGATACATTTGAGTTCATAATAGATTATCACAAACATTTGCAAAAAATGGGTATAGCTAAATGGTAAAGAGTGGAGTTAGTTTCTTTTTAGTTGGTGAAAAAATGTAAGTAATAGTAGAGGTTGTTTATGGATTGTTGAGATACATTACTCAACTTACTGCAGCTAAATTACAGAATGTGGTTATTACAAAATACGTACTTATAGTTACTAGAAAAAGTGAGTTTCTGAGGTTTGAGTAGGTAACATGTCCGTGCCAGCCTATGAGTCCAAGTTTCATGCTCTATCTCATTATACCTTACAATGTATTAACATAGAAAAAGAGCATATCAGATATTTTTTAAAGGGTCTAAACTCATGGATCTAGTAATCTACCTAATTTATGGCCATGTCTAGTAATTTTTTTTACAATTTTGTTGAATTTGAAAAGTAGGCTTAATCACTTTGGAAAAAGACCCAAGTCAAAGCAAAAGAGAAGAAGGATGACCTCAGGCCTGTCTATTAGTACTTTCTTTAAGGGACATAGTTCTTCTAACCCTTATTAATTAGATATTCTAGTATCAATAAGGGGCATATCTAGGATTAGTTATCGGCCTTCCTAAGTCGACAACTACAGACCATTTTATTCTTTAGTTTAGATGCCTACTTTGGGCCCTTAATGTTACAAATATTGAGGTATGGGATATGAAAGTATAAATTTCCCTAATTTCTTGTCTATATCCCAGTTGACATAACAACCAACTTCTACAACTCTAGTTCTAGTAGGTTGAGGTAATGAAAAAAATGGTAGGGATCATCCAAAAGTTGGGTGCTAAGGCCAGGCTAAGGGTGGAAACCAAGCTAATCGAGGAGGAGGAATAGTTGGCTTAAATAGAGCCCAAGGTAGTAGAGTTTGCAACCAATATCTTGATAAGGATCATCTTTATACAGTTCTAACTCATTTGGAGTAAAAAACGTCTGATCTAGTGATCACATATACAATTCTTATCTGTGATTATATGGCTTTTTATATTTTTTTATCCTAATTCCACCTTTTCTTATATGTTTGTGAAATTTTCTATAGGTTGGGACTTGGACTGTGAATATCCTGAAATTTTTATGTATATCTCTACACTAGTTAAGGTGTTTGTATGTGTTAATTAGGTATATTATGCGTGTCCTATGATGTTCATAGGGTTTAAGACCCTAGTAGACTTTGTTATTTTAAACATGGAAGAGTTTTATATTATCTTGGGGATGAGTTAGTTACTCCTATATTATGTGTTCTTGATTGTTTTGCCAAAACTGTTATTGTGGCAAGCTTGAGGCAGAGAAGATAGAGTGGGAGGGTACCTTTATGCCTAGTCTCCTGATGACAGTGTCCGTAATTCATGCCTACAAACTAGTAAAGAGAGGGTGTAGGGAATTTTTAGCCCATCTTTGTGATGATAACTCTGTAGCTCCTCTTATAAAATCCATTCTAGTGGCTTGTAAATTCCTCAAATATTTTTGGATGATTTTCTAGGTATACCACAGATTGGGAAGTTGACTTCTTTATAAACTTAGAGCCAAGGACTAGACCTATTTCTATGCCTCTATAGCATATGACACCTGCCAATTTAAAAAAATTAAAATAGTTACAAGGGCTGTTAGAAGTGAATAAATTTATTTATTTTAAAAGCAAGAGAGAGAATGAATCTCATTGTGTATTGAGTTGAGATTGTTGAGGCAGAAACAATTGTATGTTATGTACACTAAGTGTGAATTCAAACTTTCTTTGATATCTTTTTTGAGGCACATGGTTTCTAAAGAAGTTGTCATGGAAGGCCATAAAAAATTAAGGTTTTTATGAATTAGGCTAGACCGACAAATGTGATAGTAATCTATAGTTTTGTAGGTTTATCAAGTTACTATCGTCGGTTTGTTAAAGTATTTGATGCCATTACTTCATACTTGACGTTTGACTTAGAAAGAACTTCCTTTTAAATGGGATGAAAAGTGTGATGCGAGCTTTGAAAATCTCAAAACGTCATTGAATTTGGCTCTAGTATTGACCATACCTATAGAGGATAAGGATATTATTGAATTTCGTGATGCCTTCAGTTTGGGTTTAGGAGCTGTGTTGATGCAAGAATAGAATGTATTTGCTCATTCTTAAAGGCAACTTAAGTTGTATGACAAAACTGCCCTATGCATGATTTGGAACATGCACCTATATTATTCCCATTGAAAATTTGGACATAATATCCGATAGGGTGAAGTGTCAGGTGATCATCAACCATTGAATCTTGTAGCATGTGTTCACTCAGAAAGATCTGAATCTAAGACAAAGGAGATGGATGGAGATAATTACAAATTAGAATGTCTCAATCCTGTATCACCTAGGTAAGGACAATGTAGTGGAAGATGCTCTAAGACAAAAACCAGTGAGCATAGGGAGCCTAGCATTTCTAGTGGCATCTGGGTGACCATTGGTGAAAGAGGTATAGTATCTGGCTAATGGTTTTCTGAGATTGCAGGAAACTAGAAAAGTCAGGGTATTGTAATGTACCCTTTTTACATCATTTACATCATTAAAGGACCAACTAGTTTCTTGAAAAGATTTGAGTAAGAGAAAATCCTCAATTCTACTAATCATATGCCTTGAAAAATCACTTTCTATAAACCATTTTGATTTGGTCGACTACCTCCTCTCAATCCTACCTACATGCACAATTATTTATTAAATTTAGAAACCCTTTGGTGATTTAAGCAAGACAAAAATTTGATCTTCGCACCTTGAGAAAATATTGAATGTTTTTCATCTAGTGAAAAATCTTCCTACAATGATTAAATAATAGATTCTATCAAATAAATACATACCATTTAAGGATTGTGATGAGTAAGTTCTTTCTCAAATACAACACTTTCACTACCTTTGGACCTCATACTACTCAACTTAGTAAGAATCTCTGATGAAGTAGTCCAAAAAAGATATTTCACTAGATCATTCTTAGTACTATTAAAGTTTTTTTCTAGCTCCTTATTTTTTTCAAGAGAGGTAGCAAGGTCTAGAGTGACCTTTTTAGCTTCACTTCAATACTTGTGAACAACATAGTTGCCTTCACCTTAACATATATGTTTTTGATTTTGTCACCCAACATTTTGTTTTCATTTTTAATCTTAGCAACTTCTACTTCAAGCTCAAAATTCCTTGAGGATAAGGAAACATTTTCTATGTCAAATTCATTTACTTCATTAGCTGAAGACTCTATTTCACTAACATGGTTATGAAAATCATCTATTAAGACATTATCTAAGAATCTTAACTCTTTCTTAGAGTAGTTTCTAATGTTTATAAAACGTCAAAGAAGGTTACCTCATTTTCTATTTCATGATCAAATTTTTTAATTAAGGCCAACAACAAATCAAATATATCTAACTTGTCTTCAATTACAACCAAGGACGTTTCATTTCCATCAACTTCATTATTAGATTTACAAAAGGAGTCTCCCTAGGCTACTAGATCTTGTTTGGCAATCTTATCAACTGCATATCTACTTCTAACTATATCAAAGACTTGATTCCATCTCTGGACCTTTTCTGAGGTGAACTTGGTGAAAATATTATAGTTTTACTTAAGAGAGAACACTTTTTAATATAATGACCAGGTTTTCCACATTTATGACATAGGTAATTACCCCTAAAACCATTGCTTGAGCCTTATTTTTCCTAAAAAACTTCACTTCTAACCATTTTCTAAAATCTCTGAGTAAGATAACCCATATCATGTTCATCCTCACTTGAGTTATTTCTCCTAGCCTTTAGAACGAGACTCATTTCCTTCTTTTCTTTATTTCACATGGAATCTTAGTATCATTTAAGCTAATTTCTCACTAAATTCCCAATACGTTTATCCATTGTCATTTTATGCAAATATTTAGACCTTGAAATGGCATTTACGTTGGGTTCTTAAAAAGAGGGTAAGATGCTCAATAGTCAATATAACGACCCGATTTGCTAAACCAGAGCGTTACACGATGCTCATGACCCCAAAGGACCACAAGCTAACCTATGACTGATATCTGTACCTGTATACTCCATAAGGTAACATAATAATATAGAAACATACACTAAAGGTCATAAGGTTCAATCATGAACATAACTAAATAACATAATATCTGTGTGGGATAATAGAATACCCAAAACAAAATTAAAGTCTAAAACAAGATAGTCTGTATCTAGTCTGCATCTAGTCTGAAAGCCTCTACTGTTTGAAGAATCTGAATTAGTTAATGGGACCTATCCCCAACTAACTGTAACTAATAAGCTAATAAATGAGATACTAGAAAATCATTATGTACTCGAAGGATAAGGAGTCACTTCTACTCTGACAGCTGAATCTCGAATAAACTGCTAATCTGGAACTTGTGTCTCTGAACCTATGGTGTAACATAAAAAGAAACCACCATAGCACGAATGAGTTAGTACAGATGTACCAAGTATAAATGTGAGGTAGGATATATGCAATGGTTCTAGTACAGATGTACCAAGTATAAATGTGAGGTAGGATATATGCAATGGTTCACATGCATGAATAATTCTAACTGACTATCTCACATGAATATGAGAATACATTCATAAATACGTAACTATAACTGACAATATGATTTCATGATTTTTTAGTCTGTATACTGATTATGTGACATGCTAATAACTGATATGACTTATAACATGAAGGTCTATATCTAAATAATGTTGATAACATGGGTGACTATATCTGGGTATAACTGATAACATGGGTGACTGTAGCTGACAGTTCCGAATCTGATAGAACTATCTAAGTTCCTTACTATATCTGAGTTGACTATATCTGACAATACTAAAATCTGAAGAACTATCTAAGTTCTATTACTGAGACTAATTGACTATATCTAACAATTCTAATTCAATAACATGAAGTTATGGGAAGTAGTATCTAACCGATATGCCCCAAAAGTGCCATAATAGCTGAGATGAGGTCTAATCGATGCCCTGATTGAAAGGGTATCAATACTGTGCTAGTGGTAAGGACAACATATAAGTAACCCTTATATAATAGGTAAATCTAACGAGAATGGTGGGAAGCATCACATAACAGGTTAAGCCACCTCATCTAAACTCATATAGCAGGCTACGATGTCTCAACCTATGTTGGCTACATAGTTCTGCAACGCAAGCATTGCCTCTATGTATCACACCCTCATATTGTAGGTGAGTCCCCATCCTTGGGTTGAATCGGTGCTAATTTCTACTCCCATCTAAATAGACACTAAACATGATTTACTGAATTGAACTGAGCATAGATTGAGTTACTGATTTTTCTTGGCTGACGGAATACTACTGACATCTGACAACTAACTGAGTCATGAGATCATGGAGATTTTTCCTAAGTCAAGAATATCTGAAATCTAAGAGTTCATAGCTTGACTGAGAGTATCGTGAAAAAAATAACATGGCTCTAGACACACAACTAATATTTTGGGTACAAGTACCCCCAGGACTTGATGGAAGGAAACTGACATGACTTGATATTCTTAAGTACATAATAATCACCATAATAAATTTATTAAAGGATTTCATCAAACTTCTAATAGGTATAAGCTTGTATAGTTATGGGGATTTTTATGTTATCATGCTTGTTAGGCAAATTTCCTTCATCTAGGCATTTTATCAAACATATGGCAGGCTTAGTACATATAAACACATGGTATAGAAATTAAACATCATGGTTCACTTCCAATTTCATCATACAAGGTTTTAGTCATGAGATTTTAGAAATCTTTATCTATACTTATCAACCCACATGGAATATATCATCAAATCATGGAATAGAAATAAATTCCTCATTTATCAACATAAAATAGAACATACAAAGCTTGAACATATGAAGAAAGTCCATAACTTGTTGTTAAAAGGGAATCTTGGACTTCATGGATGAAAGGAGCCCATTAATGAACAGTATGCATACCTTATTTCGTGATTTCGTGAAGATTGATGGTGAAATCTTCTTGAAATTGGACCTTCTATGAAGACCCTAGCTTGAGTTCTTGAGAGTATTTGAGAAAAACAGGAATATTTTTTATGAATATGGGCTAAATCCCGTGTTTGGAAACTTATATGGGGGGGGGGATTGACCCTTATAACCTTGGACATGTAATTTAATTTTCCATAAAATTTCCCGAATTAGGCCCTTGGCACGACGAGGCGCTATCGTGCCGTGTCACTGGAAATTAACAATTAGGAAACTGGACAGTGGTGCAACGTGGAGCTATCATGTTGCTACCTTGTCTACGACCTGGATATTTGGCGTGATGTGCCAGTATCACTCGGGTGTCGAATTTGGAGGAATTATATATCGATGGAAATCTTATTCAATTTCCCACATAATAGGAAGTGAAAATTATGGAAATACCATGTGTATAAGAATGAATTCTTATTTTAAAGAAAGTTCTAACATCCTTGAGATAAGAAAAAGTAGGGGTATTACAATATCTCCTCCTTGAGAGCATTCATCCTCGAATAAGACTGACTGTGGGGGGAAACAATGAGCTGAACATGAATAACTGGAACATGATCTAATAAAAGATATGACTGACAAGCTGAACATAACATACTGAACAAACATATCTGATGCATGCATAACTGATTCATAAATACATAACTGAAAGTTCTGAAGAACTAAGTTTTCTCATAATGAGAATGTATGTCTGATGCATGACTATATAACTGATCTGATACATGAATGCATGACTAAATATGCAGTGGTACTTGAAACCATGTTTTTCATGGGAACATGTGCATGAGACTGAATACTAAGTTAGTGATGTACTCTAATCATGAAACTGATTAAGCTTAAGGAGAACTGTTACCTTGAGCTTGATCTGAGTTAGCGAGGAAGAGGTGAGGGTACTTGGTATGCATAACTACTTCTGCTTCCCAAGTAGCTTCCTTTACGGACTGATTTTGTGAAAGAACTTTAGATAGAAGGACTTCTTTGTTCCTCAATCTACTAGTCTGATAGTCTATGATTTCAACTAGAATCTCTTCATTAGAGTTGTTGTTCTAAACATCTATGCTCTGAATAGGGACTACGACTGATGGGTCACCTATACACTTCTCAAGCAAAGAGACAAGGAAGACTAGATGAACTGAGGCCAAATCTGAAAGAAATTCGAGCTCATAAGCTACCTTTCTGAACCCACTGAGAATCTTGAAGGGACCGACATATCGAGGACTGAGCTTTCCCTTTTTGCTGAATCTCTTCACTCCCTTCATGGGAGAGATCTTGAGGTATGCATGATCATCAATCTCAAACTCGAGATCCTTTCAACGAACATCTACACAAGGCTTTTGTCATCTCTAAGCAGCCTATAGTATTACTTTAATTAATTGAACTTTCTCTAAGGCGTCGAATACTATGTCAATACCTATGACTGAGGCCTCACTAACTTTGAACCAACTGATTGGAGATTAACATCTCCTACTATAGTGAGCATCGAATCGAGCCATCTGAATAATAGACTGATAGCTATTGTTATATGGAAATTCAATCAAAGTCAAGTGGTTATCCCAACTACCCTTGAAATCAATTACACATGCCCTTAGCATATCTTCCAAAGTCTGAATAGTCCTTTCTGTTTGACCATCTATATGAGGATGAAAGGTTGTACTGAGATGAACTTGGGTACCAAAAAACTTTTGGAATTTTTTCTAAAAATGAGAGGTGAACTGGCTACCTCTATCGGAGATAATAGTCAATGGAACACCATGCAATCTGACCAGCTTCTTAATGTATAGCTTGGCATAATCCTCGATTGAATAAGAGGTATGAACTAGAAGGAAAGAACTGATTTGGTCATTCTATCTACAATGACCCACAATAAATCATGTTGATGAAAAGTTAGGGGAAAACCCATCATGATGTCCATGTTCACAACTTCCCACTTCTAAGTAGGAATAATGAACTCCTGCATAGGACTACTAGGCTTCTAATGCTCTATCTTAACTTGCTGACATATAGAGAACTTATCCACAAACTCTGCAACATCTATTTTCATCCCACTCCACCAATAAATTTCCCGTAAATCACGATACATCTTTGTGGCCCCAGGATGAATAGAGTAACGCGCACCATAAGCTTTTGAAATAATTTGTTGCCTTAAGTCATCTATTTCTGGAACACAAAGATGACCCTGACAATGAACAACACCATCTCCCCCTTGGGAGAAAACCTCTATTTTCTAATTCTGAACTGACTCTTTTAGCTTAACAAGGCTAGGATCCTTATCTTTCTTTTATTTCACCTCAGAAACTAGAGATGATTCTGAACAACTCTTAACACATACAACCACCCTCTAAAGAGTCGACTAAGCAAATGCCTAGTTTGGCAAGATGTTGGACTTCTTAGACTAACTTCTTCTTACTATCATCAGCATGAGAAATACTACCCATGGACAGTCTACTAAAAGCGTCAACCACTATGTTGGCCTTTGTCGGATGATAGAGGACACTCATGTCATAATATTTTAAGAGATCTAACCACTTTCTCTCATGGAGATTGAGATATTTTTAAGAAAATACATACTAAAGGCTGTTATGATCTGTGAAGACGTCTATATGAAAACCGTATAAATAATGGCTCCAAATCTTCAAGGAAAATACTACGGCTGCTAATTTAAGATCAGGAGTAGGATAACTCTTCTCATGGGTTTTAAGAAGTCTGGAGGTGTAGGCTATGACCTTACCATACTGCATGAGGACACAACCTAAGCCCACTCTACATGCATCACAATAAACTTTAAACCATCTGAACCATCTGGAAGAGCTAGAACTTGAGCTGAGGTGAGTCGAGTCTTCAGTTCCTGAAAACTCTTCTCACATGAATCTGACCACTAGAACTTGACCTTCTTTTGAGTCAATCTATACATAGGAGATGCAATAGAAGAAAATCCCTCAACAAACCTATTGTAATAGCCAGCCAAACCCAAGAAACTCCTGATATCTGATGGAGAAATAAGGCGAGGCTAGTTTCTTACTACTTCGGTCTTTTAAGGATCTACCCTAATGCCATCACCAGAAATGATATGACTAAGAAATTCTACTGACCTTAGCCAAAATTCACACTTACTAAATTAGTAAATAATTGATGATCTCTGAGAGTCTGAAGTGCTATTCTGAGATAGTCTGCATGATCTCGCTCAGTGCAGGAATAGACCAGAAAATCATCTATGAAGACTATGATTAACATGTCTAAGTACTGCTTGAACATGTGGTTCATCGAGTCTATAAAAGCTATTGGGGCATTGGTAAGACCAAAGGACATATCTAAAAATTTAAAGTGACCATACTGAGTACGGAAAGTTGTTTTTGGGAGGTCACATTCTTTAACTCTGAATTGATGATAGCCGGATCTGAGGTCTATATTAGAGAAATAAATGGCACCCTAAAGTTCATCAAATAAGTCATCGATTCTAGAAAGAGGATACTTGTTCTTGACCATAAACTTATTGAGTTGACGGTAATCAATGCATATTCTAGAGAACTATTTTCCTTGCGCACGAATAAGATTGGTGTGCTCCACGGGGAAATGTTGGGTCTGATGAATCCCTTATCTAAGATATCCTTCAATTATTCTTTCAGTTCTCTAATTTTTACTGGTGCCATTCTATATGGAACAATAGAGATAAGTTGAAGAAGATCAATACCGAAGTTTATTTCTATTTCGGGAGGAATTCTAGGGAGGTCTTTGAGAAAGACATTTGAATATTCACTTACAACTGGAACTGATTAAAGACTAGGAGTCTTGAAACTAGAATATCTAACATGAACTAGATGATAAAAACATCCATTAGACATTAATTTCCTTGCCCGAAGGTGGAAACAAGCAGAACACTGAAAGCGGATATACTACCCGTCCACTCTAGGAGGGGTTCATTCAGAAACTGAAGCTAAACTATTTTGTTTTACCAGTGGACTGTGGCATAGTAAGAATAAAGAAAATCTATGTTGAGAATGGCATCAAAATTAGTCATCTCTAATTCGACTAAGTCTGCTGAAGGGACTTTTTGAAATATCATATCCGTGTAGTTCATGTATACTCGCCGAGCTATGATGGTTTTACTCACTGGGGTAGATACTGAAAAGGGTTCTGCTAGAATTTTAGGACTGACTCTAAAATCAATTGCTATAGAAGGAGTAATGAAAGACAAGGAAGCGCCTGATCTATAAAAGCATAAATATGCATATGAAAGATTTGTAATGTACTAGTAACTACATCAGGAGAACTTTCCTGATCTTATCGAGTTTGAAGAGCATAGAGACGATTTAGGCATTGCCCACTAGTAGCACTGCAAGTGGCACCCTGCTGATTTGGGCGACCGTACTGAGCTGAAGATCGATTCTGTTGACCTTGAGGACCTAGCTGTAGACAGTCTCTAACTCTATGGCCTAGTTTTCCATAACAAAAACAAATGCCACTACCTGTTCTACACACACCCTAATGGTGCTTATTGCAAGTTTGGCAAAGAGGATAGGTGCGGGCACTGCTAATACTACCCTGGGTCTTAGAGCCTGACGCTCTATCTTTGTTACCCTCTCAAAATTTAGAAACTGGAGCACTGGCTTAGAGGGTGCTGGAACTGATGACTTAGGATGAAACTGGGAATGGTCTGCTCCTTCTAACTTAGGTTGATCAAAGTTGAAACTACCTGTCTTCACTCTCTTATTCTATTTCTCCCTCTTTTTAATCTTCTGCTCCTCTATGTGTTGAGCCTGAGTCATAAGCCTGGCTAAGGTCATGTCACTATTCAGCATGGCAGATCTGCACTCATTAACCAAGCTGTCATTTACCCCTTAAGAAAACTTACTCATTTTGGCTCTACAGTCTGTGACCACATAAGGGGCATACCTGGCTAATTAAGTAAACTTAACAGAAAGTAGTGACAAACTCCTCCCACTCTATCGAACCTGCATCATCTGATCTTTTATACTTCCACAGTTTTAACCAAGCATGAGCCATATCCTACAACTGGTATGCAGCAAGCTCAACAATCTCAACAGTAGTCACCCCCATGGCTTCTGTCACTTTATGAACTTGATCTAAGATTCTTGAGGGCCTTCATTTACCTTACACCCAATGAAGGTTGGAGGATTCATTCGAGTGAAGTCCCAAATTCTAGCTGTGGCTAAGTTGGCCACTGGGTTGGTCGGAACAACTGCTGGCCGTTCATTATGAGTAGCGACTATTTGAGCAAGAGTGGTAAATACGGTCCTCAACTCCACCTGAGAAACATGATCGCCTAAAGGTTCTTCGAGCTGAAGGGCTAACTGATTTCTTCTCTTAGAAGGAATTTTCTGAAATAAAGAGAAGAAGCGGATTAGACTGAGAGACTGACTTGTGATTAGGATCACTGGCATGACATGAATTCTGAAAGAGGGGAAACTATTCTTAAAACATCTCATCGCCTCTTGCACATAAATGTGGCGCGCAACACACCCATGCACAAGACTCTACTAGATGTGGATTTCAGACTTCCTAGGACTCTATTGAACCTTAGGCTCTGATACTAAGTTTGTAACAAACTAATTTACTAAAACAGAATGCTACACGGTTTTCATGACCCCAAAAGACCACAAGCCAAACCATGATTGATATTTGTACTTCTTACTGCATAAGATAACATAATAATATGGAAACATACACTGAAAGGCCATAAGGTTCGATCATGAACATAACTTAATAATATAACATCTTTGTGGGGTAATAGAATACCCAAAACAAAACTAAAGTCTAAAACATGATAGTCTGTATCCAGTCTGCATCTAGTCTGAAAGCCTCTACCATATGAAGAATCCAAATAAGGAGTTGATGGGACATGTCCCCAACTAAATCTAACTAATATTATAATCAATGAGATACTAGAAAATCATTATGTACTCAAAGGATGAGCACTTACTTCTACTCTAACTGCTGAATTTGGATTCTACTGCTGATTTGGAACTCGTGTCTCTGAACCTATGGTGTAATATATAAAGAAAGCACTATAGTGTGAATGTGTTAGTATATATGTACCGAGTATACATGCGAGGTAGGTTATATGCAATGGTTCACATGCATGAATAATACTAACTGACTATCTAACATGAACGTGAGAATATATGTATTAATATGTAGCTGTAACTAATAATGTGATTTTATGATTTCTATGTCTATATACGTTTAACGTGACTTAATTGTAACTTATATGACTGATAATAAAAGGATTATATCTGAATAATGTTGATAACATGGGTGACTATCTCTAGGTATAACTTATAATGTGGGTGACTGTATCTGATAGTCCTGAATCTGATATAACTATCTGAGTTTCAAACTGTATCTGAGCTGACTATATCCGACAGTCTTAAAATCTGAAGAACTACCGGAGTTCTATTATTGAGACTGATTGATTGTATCTGACTGTCCTCATTCTATAACATGAAACTATAGGAAGTAGTATCTAACCGACCTGCCCTAAAGGTGCTCTAATAGCTGAGTTGGGGTAAAAGCTATACCCTGATTGGAAGGGTGTCAATACCTCGCCAGTTGTAAGGACAACATGTGACTAACCCTCATAAAATAGGTAATTCTAGCGATGACGGTGGAAACCCTCACATAACAGGTTAAGCCACCTCATCTACCCTTATATAGCACGCTACAATGTCTCAACCTATGTAGGATACATAGTTCTGGAATCCAAGGATTGCTTCTAGGAATCACACCCTCGTATGATAGGTGAATCCCCATCATTGGGTTCACTCGGTGCTAGTTTCTACTCCCATCTGAATGGATACTGAACATGATTTACTGAACTGAAATGAACATGGACTGAGTTACTAAATTTTCGTGGATAATGGAAAACTATTGATATCTGACAACTGACTGAGTCATGAGATTATGGAGATTTTTTCTGAGTCATAAGGCTATCTGAAGTCTAAGAGTTCATAGCTTGACTGAGAGTATCATGAAAAAAATATCATGGCTCTAGACAAACAGCTAATATTTTAGGTACAAGTACCCTCAGGACTCGATGAAAGGAAATTGACATGACTTGATATTCTTGAGTACATGATAATCACCACAATACATTTATTGAAGCATTTCATCAAATTTTTAATAGGCATAATCTTGTACATTTATGGGGATTTTCATGATATCATGCTAGTTAGGCAAATTTCCTCCATCTAGGTATTTACCAAACATATGGCAGGCATAGTATATGTAAGCATCATGGTATAGCAATTAAACATCATGGTTCACTTCCCATTTCATCATACAATGTTTTAGTCATGAGATTTCATAAATATTTATCTATACTAATCTACCCACGTGGAACTTATCATCAAATCATGGAATAGAAATCAATTTCTTATTTATCAACATGAAAGTGAACATACAAATCAAGAACACATGAAGAAAATCCATAACTTGTAGTTGAAATGGGATTCTTGGACTTCATGGATGAAAGGAGCCCATGATTGAAAACTATGCATACCTTAGTTCATGATTTCGTAAAAATTGATGGTGAAACCTTCTTGAAATTGTACCTTCTATGAAAACCCTAGCTTGAGTGCTTGAGAGTATTTGAGAAAAACATCAACATTTTGGATTAATATGGATAAATCCCATGTTTGGAAGCTTATATATAGGGGGGGGGGGGGGGAATTGACCCTTTTAATCATGGACATGTAATATAGATTTCAGTAAAATTTCTCAAATTGGGCCCTTGGCGCAATGCAGCGCCATCGCGCCTTGTCACTGGAAATTGACAATTAGGAAACTGCACGGTGGCGTGATGCAGAGCTATCATGTTGCCACCATGTATATGACCTGGAAGTTTGGCGCCACACGCTAGTATCGCAGAACAACACTGAAATATGACAATTGCCAATTGAGTTATCTTCGCGACGCATTGAAGGCTCAGGTCAAACAAAGTCTAACAAAAAAGCCTTTAACTCTTCGCCCGAGTGTCGGATTTGGGCAAATTATATATCGATGGAAAGCTTATTCAATTTCCCACATGATAGGGCATGAAAATTATGGAAATGCCATATGTATAAGAATGAATTATTATTTCAAAGTAAGTTTTAACATCCATGAGATGATTTTCAAGTTAAGAAAAAGTACGGGTATTGCAGTCAAGAATTTCCTAACTAGTTTGTACATTTGAGTGTTTTCTCTAAGAAATTTAAGTTCATTGACAATAGCTACGAACTGAGTATGCATTAATGGAATATATTCTCCTACACCAAGCTTAAAAAACTCATACTGATTTGTAAGTATGTCAATATTTGATTTCTTCAGTTGGATTATTCCCCTATAAGCATTCTACAAAGCTTCTCACATTTTCTTAGAAAATTCACACGTAGAGACCCAGTTGAACTCATCAGGTTCTACCCTATAGACAAAAATTATATTTTCATTTTAATTCATCTCAATCCTTTTTTAACCAACTTTATTCTAATCCTTTCTTTAGTTAGTGACAAACTAAGAGGTATCGCCTTTAGATGCTTCCATAGGGACACAAGGACCTTCATAAATAATGTCTCACAATTAACAATCCTTTGCAATGATGAAATCATGTTCAAGTCTTCCACTAACTATAAATTTGATAATTTAACCTTGGGGTTGTGTAGTTGATTGTACTTCCTCAAGACTTGATGGGACTACTATCTTTAATAGAATCCTTTATAAGTGTTAACCTTATAGAAAGAATTTCATTGATATAAATTAATGGCTTAGAAGAGTCCACCACTATAATAACAACCTATTTCAGTACTAGGACCCTGTATAAAGAAATCAATGAACACGAAAAACACTATAAAAGTGCAGTAAAGTAAAAGACAAAGGATGTTTATATGAAAACCTCCTTTATTAAAGGAGTATAACCACGACCTACCCTAGTAGTATTTCACCAAAAATCTTCCCTAAACTCTGAGAAAGCTTCGATTACAACCTAGGAATTATCCTTCTAATTCCTACCTCTTTATAGTGACTCTATTACAATATAATCTCACTTTAACTCTATTGTGAAACCTCTATTATCTATCTCTAGCTAACACTTAGAGTTTAACAATAAACCTTACAAAAGATTCTCATAAGAATCTCTGTAATATGATTTTAGTTTTCAATTGTAATACAAAAATAAAATCTCAATAAACTTAGATACAAGAGTATATTTCACTATGATAAAAGAGTTTCTAAATTGTTGAATCTTGCAATATCATTTGTGTTGAGGCTTTTTCTTAAGAGAGTAGTTTTCTAGATTTGTAAAAGCTTGAACTTCTATCCTCAAGGATGATGAATATCCGATGAGCATTAGAAGATTAGTTTATAATTGGTGGATGTAGGAAAGGACCACTGATAATTCATACCACTAATATCCTAGAGCTGCCAGAGAGTACATGTTGGCTTATAAGACAAAAATGCGTTCAAATATAAAACTACATATCGGGACACCAATTAACATATCTAGTCCTTCCATTAGGTTAGGAAATCATCAAAACGTGAATCACAATATGAAAGGTATGGACCGGGTAGAATGATAAAGTTTGTCAATTATCAAACTATGAAATCTAACAGTTATAAGTAAGTTTTGCCTCAAACTATTTCAGGTGTTCCCACAGTGTTGCATATATCTATGTAAAGAAAATATAGCCTAGATAGTATCAGATGCTTCTGTGGATTAACTTCAGTTACATGATACTTTAGATTTAAAGGAGGAGCCTATGGCTATATTGGATAGGCAGGTTGAGAAGTTGAAAGTCAAATAAGATAGCATTAGTCAAGGTTTGATAGAGGCACTATCTAGTTAAAGATGCTAGTGGGGGATCATGACCCAAACAAACATGATTGGTACCTGTGCTAACCTATGGTAAGAGAAACATACCATTCTTACTTTTACCCATTTATGTGTGATTACTATATTCACATAGTATTAGTGTTTTCCAATAGTCAATAGATATGTCTTATTTAATCACTACTAATTATTCAACGTCATTATCTATAAAATGTAATAGAGTAACCTCAATCTATTAAAATTCCATAGGACCTAAAGTCATCGCCAAAAATATCTAAAAGAACAACTAGGTCCCAAACCAATATATCTTCAAAAACATAACAAAAGAGGAAATTACTTTAGTCTAAAAATAAGACCTAAACATCGTAGCAAAATCGAAAGGTTGCTCGAACATGGTGCCCAACCTCGAAATCAAATTTGCATCACCATCTAGAGACAAAGTCATTTGTTACCCGCAAGAATATGTTTTGCTCCTCAACAAAAAAAAGAGTACATGTAGCATTAGTACATCAACAAATACTGTAACCATCACAGATTGACTAACTTAACAATGGACAATTACGCAAGCCAAACAACTAAAAATGCTATCGTAACAAGATTCATAAGTAGTGCTATCAGCCTAACATCATTATTAATCATATTATTACACTCAGAAGGTCACAGTCATAGACATTCATGCTTAATTATTTAAATTACTAATTTATCATCACATATATTCATCAAATGGCACTCAATGCATGTAAATGAGTGCATGTATGCAAGATGTACACATTATCTCTTACCCTTGTAATCCTATTCATCATATTATAATGTACCTATGTGGTAGTTGACCTATTTTCTTATCATATCCTATTATACTAGTATGGTACACACCTATTATCATAACATATCATATTATACCGACATGGTACCTGAACCATCACACCAATACCCTATCATAATGTAATGATAATTCAATGGATTCATCAACATTCAAACCTTGATAGAAGGCAATTAGGTATTTTCAAATTAGAAACAAGCACAAAGCCAAGAAAGTCTAAGTGCTACACAAAACCATAGTCTACCTCAAATCCTATACTCAAAGTCACCTTTAAGCCATACCTTTTCGCCTTCATTCTCGCTTAACCCATTCTTATTCTATATAACCACTAACTATACACAAATTTAAACAATTCATCCATTTATAATAATTTGGGACCAAAAATCATTGATCTTAAACTTATATTATGATATTTCATCATCTTAGAGTCGCCTTAGAATTTTAACTTCATCAACACCACTTAATTTATGATATTTAGTCATAATTCTACTCCTATTAGTGTTTTCTAATACCCTAGTATCTTTCTATTCTGAATTCATAAGCAATCTACTTATTTACATCAATATTCATAAAATAGGGTTCAACCCCCAAACATACCATCAATCTATTTTCTAGTGATTTTTCAAGGTTAAACGAAGTAAATTCAAATCTAGAATACAATTACTTACTTCAAATAATGAAGAACCTGGAATTTCCTCTGAATGTTGTGTATCTATAGTGCCTAATAGTGTTATTAAAAAGTGGGAAATGAAAGTTTTCTACATTATAAAATTGATATTTTACTATGTGTTACCACTATAATAGATAATTACTACTGTATGGAATAATTACCGATGCAGTGGTTGAATTTTTGCCAATTTTTCTAAAGGCTGCCTGTGTTGTTTACCTACTGATGCTGTAGTATCACTACAATGGTATAAGGCAGAAACCCAAAACCCCTTCTCAGTATTCCTCATTTTCAACTACACACTATGAATCTTAACAATGCAAACTAATCTATCCACAATAACTGCTATAACCAATGTTTTATAGCTCCATTTTAGGTGTCAAAAGTTGCTAGGGATTTCAATACGCATTGTCTATCAAACCATTATATCAAAGCAATATATAACTAACCATATAAATTCCAGACTTCATTCAACTACAACACCCTTAATTTATATCAAAAACTAGACTATTCGTTAGTTCCCCAATTTTTATATAAGGGGAGTCTAGGTGCAACTTTAACCTCTTAATTCAGCGTAATGATATTTTGGTCATTATACTAGTTATTAATTTACCACTCGCTAGCTCTCAAAGGACGACTAGTCCTACAAACACTATAACAAGAGTATGATACACCAAAATAAGATTGAATATCATTTCTACATGTCCACTTCCTTCTCTCATGTATCTTCCTCAATGGTCCAATTCCTCTACTGAAACTATTCACAAGGAATAACTCAAGTCCTCAACCTTCTCACATATTTTTGTAGAATAGCTATTGGTTCTTATTCATAGGATAGCTCCTAATTAAATAGCTTTGGATCCAAACAAATAATCTAGTCACCATCTCTATGATATTTCTTTCGCATAGATACATGAAATATGGGGTGAACCCAGACATACTAAGGGGTAAGTCTAGCATGTTTGCTACCCACTCCACTTCCATCAAAACATCAAAATATCCTATGTACCTTGGGTTCAACATTCCCTTATTTAAAATTTTATCACACCTTTCATGGAAGACACCTTTCAAAGTACTTTTGCCCTCTTATCAAACTTTTTGTCTCTGACTTTTTTATTCATTTACTCCCTCTATCGACTTTGAGAATCTATGAGCTTCTTCTCTACGAGTCACATTTTATTTGTAGATCCCTTTAGTATATCAATGCACTATGTTCTCACTTTAAACAAACCACCCATTAGGACCTACATCATCTACCATACAAGGCCTAAAAAATAGACATGTCAATACTAGAGTAGAAGCTGTTGTTGTAGGCAAACTCACATAACGGTAGGTATTCATACCATTGACTTCCAAGGTCCATAACACAAGCTCGAAGCATTACGATCAAGAATTTGGATAATTTTCTCAGATTGATCATTTATCTGTAGGGGAAAAGTTGTTCTCAGGTCAAATCTTAACCTTCACTCATGTTGAAACTTTTCCCAAAAATTAGAGGTAAATTAAGTACCCCTATCATACATAATGGAGTTTGGTTCCCCATGCAATTTTTCAATTTCCTTACATAAATCTTTGATGACTTAGCTGAATTATAATAAACCCTTATTAGAGTGAGATAAGTTGACTTCATCAATACGTCAATAATGACCCAAATAGAGTTGCATTTCCTCAAGGTTTTAAGTAAACCAACCATAAAAACCTCAACTCTAGGAGCCGCAGCTACAGGATGCGCTCTCATCTTAGCACCACTCTGATATATAGATTGTGAACCATTAGATGGTACAACACCAATAAATACAAAAATTAAATAAAATCATGCTTGAGCACTGAAGAAGAAATAAACCCTAGTGGAGCCTAGGCTGGTGCTTGGACTACCGTTTGCTGGGGCGAAAGATTCTCTAGCTTGGGAGTAGTATTAGGGTCTCATGAAGGTGTACTATCTTGGACCTTAGTCGGGGACACATCTCTAGGCTTTACATGACCTCTAGGTCATCCATAAACAGTGATAGGATCCCTAGGGTTGATCTCGAGATCCTCGTCTCGTATAGCGGTAGCACGTCCCCTAAATATCTGTAAAATAATGAAACCAAAGAAATTCTTTTGAAACCAACTTTGACTCATATAACAAAATGAGCGAAAGAGCTGAAGGACACTTAAGAATGGTCTATATCCCCCAAATATAAGAAAAAAATGTCTTCGTTCCTATCCACGAGACTCAATCAGACACTTTTTCTTTTACCAATAATACCAATGAACTTAGGCTCGAATACTAATATGTCACAACCTAATTTACATGTAATGACAGAACCTACTTCATCCCGGCAGTAGGTAAGCCAAACCATTACTTGGAGATGCACACAATTGGCTAACTTGGTGGAAATAGCCTGAAAATCAAAAATCAATATTTATAGAGTTCAAACAACAATGAAGAAGTCACAATACTCGAAAGATGGATAAAAGGGTCAGCAACTACCACAAAACTTAGTAATGTCAGTACAAGAGCTACTACAAATAAACCATAAGTATTGAATAGTCAAATACAATCTATCTCAAAAATAAAAGACTAGACATGGATAAATAGAACGAAAAAGGGGCAACTTCAAATTCGAGAGCTTAATCTATCTTTAAAATCAACTCAGCATGATCTTTGAATCAGTAGTAACTATTAGTACTTAAATTTTTGCCAAAAAGGTACAAAAGTGTAGTATGAGCACCAAAACTCTGCGTACTCAGTAGGCATTATTATTCGACTGAGATAAATCATGATATAAAGATGACAAGATAGAAGATAAAGTAAACTAAGTAAAGGTATAAGAAAAATCCAGTAAATAATCTCTAATACAACTATAAATGAATAAATAAATACGTACTGAAAAGTAATGCAAAGATCACACAACTATAACTACAAGAATGGACCCTATGAGCCAGTTAGTGCAGACAAGTAAATAACCCAATGCAGGCCCCCATAAGCTTGGAGGGTGCAATCAAGGAAAGTAAATAACCTTAATAACCTTAAATTACCAATTATAATGACAAAACTAAGAATCCATCCAAACCATATCATTTCATCAATAACTCCCAAAATATTAGATTGGAATTGAAACTTAATAGTATCATAATCACTACCATCATTCTCTAGACTTAAATCAGAACTCATATTATCAATTTTATTATCATATTCCAAACTTTAACTGAAACTCATTTATCATTACCATCATCACCCAAACTCATAAATTATTATCATCATCAATTAATAGACTCGAATAGAACCTCATATATCATTGATAGGGTGGCATAGTTTGTTTCAATTCATGGGTCTACAAATGAATCCTTAGAGGCCCACAGGGACTTAAAATGCACCAAGTCCCCAATTGGTACACCCACGATCGTGATTGGTCCTGCAGATAGAGTTTTGCAATTAGGATACCCCTTCCATAATAGTGATAATTTTAATAGGCTAGTGGATGCAATCGTGACCCTGGTCTGCGATCGTGAAGCTTGGGTATATAAATACCAGATTTTTTCTATTATTCACCATTTTTTAGACTTGGAGCTTAGGTTTTCATGATTTTGAGCTATTTCTTTAACTTCTAAGGTTAGGTAATCTCCATAACACCTCTTGCAATTATTTTCTTCAATCTATATCATCCAAATCTTGTTCAAAACTTAAATCAAGTATGAAATTTAGGAATTTGGGCCCGTAAGGCCTAAAAACTGTAATTCTCAAATTTAAACCCTAAATTCTACCTTTTTTACTTGGATGAGTTTCTAACCTCAAAATTATCAGTTTTCCCTTAATTTTATGTTCAAAGTAACTTTGTTTATTGATTATAAAATGGATTACAGGGATTTTACCTAGTAAACTTTAAAAATATTTTTTCTTCAATTTGGACCTTATGTTTAACTTATTTTTTCTTTGGTTTTTAGCAGTAGACTCCTAAAAATATGTGTAATGTGTTTTAGAAATAACATTATAATTTTGCGCTTCTTTTTCAAATACCCATTTTGGGAGTCCATTTTGACCACAACTTGAAACTAGGCAATATGAGTATTATTGGTTTTCTTCTGATGCATAGATTCTATATTTCTATGTATTAGTTGATTCTTGGTTTGTTCG
This sequence comes from Capsicum annuum, assembly GCF_002878395.1. Lineage (NCBI taxonomy): Eukaryota > Viridiplantae > Streptophyta > Magnoliopsida > Solanales > Solanaceae > Capsicum > Capsicum annuum. The sequence goes on along the minus strand of NC_061118.1, from coordinate 42,756,346 downwards.
TGAGGAGTAAAACTTTGGGATTTAAGTGTGATAGACTAGTTTTTGGCCTTTCAGGTAGATTATGGCTTAAATTCTATTAGTTTGGGCTGGGTAGTTAATAGTGATACAAAAATATTTTAAGGGTGTTTGAACTAATCAAGAAAATAACTATCTTAATGTGTTATGCTCATGTGGGGGCCTATATATGATGTTATGTGGTGGTTTTAGAGCATTATGAGCTATGTGTGACCATGTAAGGTCCTATGTGATATTGCTAGCCTTTTTATATATGATGATAATTGTTTCTTGTTTGATGAAAAATGTGTTGTGGTATCAATTATGTGTTGTGATATATTTATACTCTTTTGTTATATGAATTATGTTGGATCTCATGGATGGTTGAAAATAATGAGTGGATATATGGCTTACATGATGGTATATTGGTTGGTGGTTTAAATACTCATTGTGGTTGGTTGTGGAAATACTTATTTTGATTGGTTGTAAGCATTACATCCTCATACTCATTCATAAAACATTGGTACCAACATAGAAACACTGAGAAACATTGGCTACACCTTTTTTTGATTGAAAATATGGCATCTTATAAAACCCTTCTCGAGGGATATATTAAGATGATATATAGATATATATGAATATTATATGGGTTCAAAAGCTTGTCATGTGTCCTATATATTGTAGTCTTAGCTCTGAAGGTGCATGCAGAGACTGTGTGATGGTCTCAGAGGCTGTGCGACAGTCTCGGAGATTTTGTGACAACAATATGCATTACATCATCATTATTCTTATTTTATTTTTTTCATTATGCTTATGATGTGATTGTATATTTTGTTTGACTAGTTACCTATCAATTGTTATAGATTTCCTTACTTGTACAAGATATTCCCGTATATGTTCTTCTCTTTCCCTAGCTTTTACATAGTATAAATGTATACTTGTATTCCTTTCTGGTGTTTTTTGTGTTATATGTAGATATTATTGAACTATTAGTGCAAGTAGTATGGGCTACCATTGTGAAACATTTACTAATTAAAGGTGACGTGCCCTTAGTATGTATTTTATGTCTTATTTTCCACTTCAGTCAGTCGGTCTATGATATCTACTGAGTATAAGTGGGCTGTACTCACTCCTACTATACCCTTTTAGTGCAGATTTAGGTTTGGGTGAGCCTTATGGTGTTCATCTTAGGTGTCATTTGGAGATTTTTTGGGTAGTGATTGATTTCAACCATGTAGAGTCCACCTCTATCTTTCTTATTAGACTATGTCTTTATTGTATTTCAGAGATAGAGTTATATCTATTTTGGATGTGTTTTGTATTTGACTTTGAGTTGTACTAGATATGTTATTACACCGAGACAATAGGTTTTGGGATTTTGTATTATTGAGTATGTTTCTTTTTGACTTTTTTATATTGATATGGTTTGGCTCTATTCTTGGAGACTTGACTTGGGTTTGGTTTGTTATTTTCCTTTTTGTATCAGTTTATTTGATACTGTAACGCCTCGAAAAATGGGTCCCGAAGCAATCACACGGTGCTTGAGGCTACTAGTAGCCCCAAGCTAACCCTTTCAGCCATTTTCATTCAGTTCAACACAAATCAACGTGGTTTCCATAAATAACCCTAAAATATCAACAGAGTAATCATCATCCAAGAATAAAAAAATTTCAGAAAGATAACAAAATACGACTTATTAGTCAACTCCCAACATCTATACTATTCTGACAAGCCTCTAAGAGAATCAATAAAACCAGCGAGCCCTTGAGACATGCTCCAACTGACTCATACTCAGTTATCAAATGTAAACGATTCTATGAAACCAACATCAGACATCACGTCCTTGGAACATGAGGACTCACCAAAATAGAGAATGTAGAACAGCGTGCCCGAAGAATCACTATCAAACTTGGAACTGATCAGCTAAACCTACATTCCAAGAAAATGCAGCCCACATCTGAAGATGTGGGTCAGTATCATGGAAAGGAACCCAGTATATAAGGGTGTATACAGTTGTATAAACATCATCATCATAAGTATTTATAAGAAATATGAAAATGTATGAAAGACTCACATAGCCCGAAGAAAATTATCATAATCATGAGAGGATGAAATTAGTACAATAACACATGTGAATCAGCATATAATTTGTAAATCACTTTCAGTTCATCAAGAATATCAACTCTCATAATGTAAATATCATTTAAATCTTTCGAAAGAATAACTTTCACAAGTCCACTTTCAAATCACATCACCATTCAGCATAGACACAAGGAAACACACACATTGGAAGATCCTATAACCGACATAAACCATGTGAGCTACATGGAGTCCAATGTACAACCCATGTTGGGGAGAGCCATCCAATCCTTGCCATCGGAGTAGGACTATCGATATCAAATCCACACAAACTAGTGATCACTATATAAATCAGCTTCAGGCTCACTCCTACGGGGGCACATAGTTCTAGGGAAGTAAAGTCGCTTTATACCTCCCACTCAGTGCTAAAGATTTCTCCCGAAATTAGCTCCGATCATTTCAAAGACAATCCACAACAAAACAATTTCAGTAATATATAAATATGCATCAGGAGCCATCATGCTTCGCATCTGTCAAAATCAACCAGGTTGTGGATTTCTTTCACACTCGAGTTCAAAACAACTCCATTAAGAACAAAAGGTCAAATCATTGAAAATATCTCAAATATTCAACATCAACGTGCTTATAATACACACTTTCTAAAAAAACACAATTTTCAGTGGGGATTCACGACCCAAATATCAAAATCATGATAAATATCGTTCAGGATTCATGCTTTATATCTCCACATATGTAAATTCTTCTTTCAATATCATAAACCTCAAGATTTCATTATAATCATCACAACATATGGGTTCATGCTTCAAATTCATAAAAATCCAATAAAAATCATGCCTTTGTAAAGAAAATTACTTTTGGGCACAAGAACGAAAGAGCGTTATGGTTGAAAAACCCCACATAGCTTGAATGATGAACTTTAGATCGATACTCGTTTTTGAGATGTTAATTGTGCCTTTGAATGATGGTTCTTGGAGTTATTGAACTAGGAACTTTGAATCTTGAATAAATTTGCAGAATTAATTGTGAACTTTGGAGGTTCTTGAAGTTGGATGTAGGAGCTTAGGATTTTCTTTCTGAGGGAAATTGATTAAATATAACATATAATGCTTCTAATAGGCTTTAATATAGGGTTTAGATGGATTTTGGGTGAGGGGAAATAACCAAAACGCCCCTAAAAATCAAAGAATTCTCGAATCTGTCCTTTGATGGACTGTTTTGATAGTCTGAAGTAAATCAACCATAATGATTTACTCCAATATCCAAATTGGATGAAACTAATTTCATTAGAAAGAGGACTCACAGTGCTTTTCATTGATATACAGTGGATCACCAGATCATTATGTACAACCATTTATGATCGTTTAAAGTTCGACCAAAAATACGCCAGGCCTTAGTACTATTTCCTGCACGTTTTACTATTCACTACTATTCACAGTTCGATTGAAATCTTCATAACTCGTCGCTCGGGTGTCCGTTTTTTATAATCCACATATGGTTGGAATGATTATTCGATACTATACACAATGGTGGGTAATAATCTAAGACATTCCACATGGAAAATTTATAATTCATTCTAGAAGATATAACCCAACATGTTTACATACAAAATTTCAACGAAAAAATTTCCGGGGTATTATATCATCCCCCTTGGAAACATTCATCCTTGAATGGCGCTAGACATACCAAATTTAGATAGGGAATAGAGCATATAGCTGACACCATTCGTTAGACTTATCACCACATTGTTTCTCACTCTGAATGGAACATAGAATGCATAAATTCAACAAACTACAGCTGAACACATAATAAATGACAGCTGAACTACTGCAACTTTTATCGAAAGTGCATGATTTAGGAAAGAACGATACCTTCGGCTTGATCGGATTTCACGGAAAATAGGTGCGGGTACTTGGATCACATATCTGCCTAAGCTTCCCAAGTTTCACCCTCAACACATTGGTTTCACCACAACACCTTGACCAAGGGAACTTCATTGTTCCTTAGTCTTTGGACACTGAAATCAAGAATCTCAATAGGAATCTCATCAAAAGAAAGATTTTATTGAATGTTAGCACTCACAGAGGAATCCACTACCTTAGCATCGCTAATATGCTTTCTAAGCATGGAGACATGGAATATTGGATGAACGAAGGACAACTCGGAAGGAAACTCGACCTCATAAGCTACCTTACCAACACGACTAAGAATTTTGTAAGGACCAACATAATGGGGACTAAGCTTCCCCTTCTTTCTGAATCTCTTCACCCCCCTCATGGGTGAAATTTTCAGATACACTAGGTCACCAACTTCAACTCAAGGTCTCTCCTTCTAACATCTGCATATGACTTCTAATGACTCTGTGCAATTTTAAACCTTTCTCTAATCAACTTAACTTTTTCCATAGCCTCAAATACCGAATCAAGACCACTCACAACCGCTTTACCCACCTCAAACCAAGCAATGGGTGATCTACATTTCCTCTCATATAAGGCTTCAAATGGAGCCATGCTACTAACAGATTAGAAACTGTTATTGTAAGCAAACTCTATCAATGGTAAGTGATCATGCCAACTTCCCTTAAAGTAAAGTGCACAAGCTCTCAACATATCCTCTAAGGTCTGGATGGTCCGCTCAGCCTGACCTTCGGTCTGCGGATGAAAAGTAGAACTCAAAAGAACTTGGGTACCAAGATCCTTCTGAAAAGCTTTCCAAAATTGCGAAGTGAACTAAGTACCCCTATCCGAAATTATAGACAAGGGAACTCCATGCAATCTTACTAGCTCTTAGATATACAATCTAGCATAATCTTCAGTAGTATATGAAGTATAAACGGGCAAGAAATGAGCAGACTTAGTCAACCTATCAACCAAAACCCAAATGGAATCATGATGGCGTCGGGAAGGAGGTAAACCAATCACGAAGTCCATATTTATCTCTTCCCACTTCCAGGAGGGAATACTAAACTCTTGTATCATCCCACTAGGTCTTTGGTGTTCAACCTTAACCTTTTGGTATGTTGCACACTTAGCTACAAACGCTGCTATATCTTTCTTCATGCCACTCCACCAATAGATTTCCCACAAGTCTCGGTACATCTTGGTGGCACCAGGATGAATAGAATATCGCACCCCGTGTGCTTTAGCCATAATCCTCTGTCTCAGATCATCAAAATTCAGGACACACAATCTACCCTGTAATCTCAACACACCATATCCCCCTTGGGAGAAAACCTATACTTTTTGGTCCTTGGCTGACTTCTTTAATCTGACCAAACTAGCATCTAACTATTGCTTTTCCTTCATTTCCGAAACCAAGGAGGATTCAGAACTACTCTGAAACCCTACACTACCATCAGTAGAGTCAAACAACCTAACCCCCAATCTAACCAAATGATGTACATCACATGCCAACTCTTTATTACCTTCTACCACATGCGAAACACTACCCATGGACACTCTACTTAGGGCATCCGCCATAATATTGGCCTTGCCCGAATGGTACAACACACTCATATGATAGTACTTTAACAATTCTAACCATCGTCTCTACCTAAGATTCAATTCTCTCGGGGTAATCATATACTGCAGACTCTTATGATTAGTGAAAACATCAACATGGACACCATACAAATAGTGACTCCAGATTTTCAAAGCAAACACAACAGCAGCCAACTTAAGGTCATAGGTGGGGTAATTTTTTTCATGGGGTTTCAACTGTCTAGAAGCATAAGCTGTCACCTTACCCTTTTATATCGATACGCAACCCAACCCAACTCTCGAAGCATCACAGTACACCACAAAACCATCAACACCATCAGGCAAAGTCAAAATAGGGGCTGAATTAAGTCGAGTCTTCAACTCCTGAAAACTCTTTTCATAAGATTCGGACCACTAGAATTTCACTTTCTTTTGGGTCAACCGGGTCATAGGAGACACTATAGAGGAGAAACCCTAAACAAAACGGCAGTAATAGCCAGCTAAACCCAAGAAACTTTGGATATAAGTCGAAGAAATAGGTCTAGGCCAATTTGTAACAGCTTTGGTCTTTTGGGGATCAACTCTAATACCCTCGGAAGAAAGGATATGACCCAAAAAAGCAACTGACCGTAGCCAAAACTCATACTTACTGAACTTGGAAAACAACTTGTGATCTCTAAGGGTTTGCAAGACAGTTCGAAGATGATAAGAATGTTTATCCTCACTATGGATGTACACCAGTATATTATCGATGAACACTATGACAAACATATCCAGATATGGTCTAAACACTTGATTCGTGAGGTCCATGAAAGCTGCTGGGGCATTAGTTAACACGAAAGACATAATAAGAAACTCAAAATGGCCATAACGAGTTCGGAAGGCAATTTTTGGGATGTCACACTCCCTAACTTTGAGTTGATGATAGCCAGAATGAAGGTCTATCTTTGAGAAATATCTTGCACCCTGCAATTGGTCAACTAAATCATCTATTCTCGGAAGGGGGTACTTATTTTTTACGGTGACTTTATTCAGTTGGCGGTAATCAATGCACATACTCAAAGAGCCATCTTTCTTTCTCACAAACAACACAGGAGCACCCCAAGGAGAAATACTAGGCTTTATGAAACCCTTATCTAGTAGATCTTTGAGTTGTTCTTTGAACTCCTTATATTCTGCAACGGCCATATGGTAAGAAGAAATAGAAATGGGCTGAGTATCGGGAAGAAGATCAATCCCGAACTCTATCTCTCTATCAGGAGGTATTCCTGGGAGATCTTATGGAATGACATTAGAAACCTCATTGATGACATTAATAGACTAAAGAGTTGGAGTCTCAGACTTAGTTTCTTTGACTCTAACCAAATGGTAAATACATCCCTTGGAAATAAGCTTTCTAACTTTGAGGTAAGAGATAAAATGACTCTTGGGTGACACAGAATTCCCAGACCACTTAAACACGGATGTACCCAAAAACTGAAACTTGACCACTCGAGTTCGACAATCAATAGAGGCATAAGAAGACAACAGCCATTCCATACCCAGAATCACATCAAAATCAACCATGTCTAACTCAATCAGATCAGCCAACAAGACTCTATGAATAATGGTAACAGGACACTTTTTATACACTTTTTGGGCAACAATCGAATCACCCGCTGGGGTAGAAACTTGGATAGGCTCAGGAATAATCTCAGGACTCATTTCAAAATTCACAGCAATCAAAGGTGTAACATATGAGAAACTGGACCCAGGATCCAACAAAGCATATACATCAAACTGAAATATACGAAGCATACCAGTAACAACATCGAGAGAGTTCTCTTATTTTTGGTGGGATGGTAATGCATAGAATATATTCTGGTGCTGCCCGCCAGCATTGCTAAAAGATGCGCCCTGAGCTGAGGTTGGGCGAGTCACGGGAACTGGAGCACTAACAGTCTGAGTCTGGGTCTGAGGGTGATAGTCACGATGCCCTTGTCCATCCTGTGGACAATTTCTAACTCTGTGACCCATGTCACAACACTGGAAACAACCCCTCTTCTCACCCTAACACTCACCCGAATGAGCCCTACCACACATAGGACACAGGGGATGATTTGTCTTATTGCCAGCACTATATTGCGACCTAGATGCATATGACTTATTACCTTGCTCCTACCTACCTCTAGGCACTGGAGCACTAGCAATAACGGTGCTGGCATAGACGAACAATTCTGATATTGAGGGTGACTCCCTCCCTGCGATCTAGTCTGACCCTGTCCGTGCTGCTCGAACCTAGCTCTCTTATTCCCTCTCATTCTATCTCTCTTTTTAATCTTGTCTACCTCAATCTATTGGGTATGAGTCATCAGCCTAGAAAGATTCATCTCACTATTCAGCATAGAAGACCTACACTCCTTAACCATATTACTTGACACTCTAGTCACAAACTTACTTATACTAGCCTGATTATCAGCCACTAAGTCAGGAGCATACTTGGCCAACTGATTAAACTTTAGAAAGTACTCCCTAACAGTCATAGAGCCCTGTCGCAGGTTCATCAACTCTTCAACCTTTACCTTCCTTATCTCAAAAGGGAAAAACCTATCCAGGAATGTATCCTAGAACTCCTGCCAAGTTGTAGGGACAGCTCCCTCACCTCTACCTTTCCTCCAAGCAACAACCCAGTCATAAGCAAGGTCTTTCAACCTATACACAGCTAACTTCACACTGTGTTCCTCAGATACATGCATCACCTGAGTAATCTTCCGTACCTCCTCTAAAAAGAACCGTGGATCCTCATCAAACTTAGACCCATAAAATTCCAGTGGATTCATTCTCATGAAGTCATGGATCCTAGCAGCAGCCAAATCACCTCCCTGCTACTGTGGAGCCAAGGCTGGGTTGGCCTGAACATTTGCAGTAACAACTTGGGCTAGTGCTTAAAAGGTTGCCTGAAATTCAGCATGAGACACATTTTCATTCACTGGAACAGTGGGTTGAGGTTGCTGGCCATCATTATTTCTTCTCGCTCTACGTGGAGGCATATTTCTAAAAAAGGAGAACATGAAATAATAGCAGAGAGAGACACTTTTAGCATGATAGACTTATGAAAGTAAGAATCACACTTTTTCCTAAAATGTCTTGTAGCCTCTTGCTCAAAGATGTGGCACACTACATACCAATGATCAAGACTCTACTTAACGTGGCTTGTCAGACTCCCTAGGACACCTTAAAACCTTAGGCTCTGATACCAAGTTTGTAACACCCTAGAAAATGGGTCCTAGAGCGTCACATGGTGCTTAAGGCTACGAGTAGATCTAAGCAAACCCTTTGAGCCATTTTCATTCAGTTTAACACAAATCAATGGGGTTTCCATAAATAACCCTCAAATATCAACAGAGTAATCATCATCTAAGAATAAAAGAATTTTAGAAATATAACAAAATACAACTTATTAGTCAACTCCCAAACATCTATACTAGTCTGATAAGCGTCTAAGAGAATCAATAAAACCAGCAAGCCATTAAGATATGCCCAACTGAATCATACTCTTTTATCAAATGTAAATAATTTCGTGAAACCGACATCAGACATCACATCCTCAGAATATGAGGACTTACCACAATAGAGGATGTAGAATAGCGTGCCTGAAAAATCGATGTCGAACCTAGAATTGAGCACCTAAACCTATATTCCAAGAAAATGCAGCCCACATCTAAAGATGTGGCTCAGTACCATGGAAAGAAACCGAGTATATGGGGGTGTATGCAGTTGTATAAACATCATCATCATAAATATTTATAAGAAATATGCAGGATGTATGAAAGACTCACATAGCCCGAAGAAAATCATCATAATCATGAGAGGATGAAATAAGTACAATAACACATATGAGTCATCATATAATTGGTCAATCACTATCAGTTTATCAAGAATAACAATTCTCATAATGTAAATATCATTCAAATCTTTTAAAATAATAACTTTCACAATTCCACTTCCAAATCACTTCACCATTCACCATAGACATAAGGAAACACACACACCCTGGGAGATCCTATAACCGACATAAACCATGTGAGCTACATGAAGACCAACGTACAACCCATGTTGGGGAGAGCCGTCCTACCCTTTCCATCGAAGTAGGACTATCGATATCAAATCCACACAAAATAGTAATCACTTTATAAATCAACCTCAGGCTCACTCCTATGGGGGCACATATTTCGAGGGAAATAAGGTCAGTTTATACCTCCCACTTGGTGCTAAATATTTCTTCCAGACTTAGCTCAGATTATTTCAAAGATAATCCACAACAAAATAATTTCAGTAATATATAAATATACATCGGGAGCCATCATGCTTCCCATCTATCAAAATTAACCACGTTGTGGATTTCTTTCACACTCGAGTTCAAAACAACTCCATTAAGACCAAAAGGTCAAATCATTCAAAATATATCAAATATTCAACATCAACGTGCTTATAACACACACTTTCTCAAAAAAACAATTTCCAATGGTGATTCACGACCCAAATATCAAAATCATGATAAATATCATTCAAGATTTATACTTTATATCTCCACATATGTAAATTCATCTTTCAAAATCATAAACATCAAGATTTCATAATAATCATCATAAGCTATGGGTTCATCTTCAAATTCATAAAAATCAAATAAAAATCATGCCTTTGTAAAGAAAATTACTTTTGGGCATAAGAACGAAATAGTGTTCTTGTTGAAAAACCTCACATTCCTTGAATGATGAACTTTAGACTAATACTCATTTTTGAGATGTTAATTATGCCTTTGAATGATGGTTCTTGTAGTTCTTGAACTAGGAACTTGGAATCTTGAATAAATTTGCAGAATTAATGGTGAACTTTGGAGGTTCTTAAAGTTGGATGTAGGAGCTTAGGGTTTTCTTTTTGGGGGAATTTGATGAAATATAATATATAATGCTTCTAATAGGCTTTAATATAGGGTTTGGATGGATTTTAAGAGAGAGGGAATGACAAAAATGCCCCTAAAATGAAATAATTCTCGAATCTATCCTTTGGTGGACTATTTTGATAGCCTGAAGTAGATCAACCATAACATTTTACTCTGATATCCAAATTGGATTAAACCAACTTTTTTAGAAAGAGGACTCGCAGAGCTTTTCGTTGATATATAGTAGATCACTCAAATCATTATGTACAAGGATTTATGATCATTTAAAGTTGGAGAAAAAAAACGCCAAGCCTCAGTACTTTTTCTTGCACGTTTTACTGTTCATTACTATTCACTGTTCGATCGGAATGTTCATAACTCGTCGCTCAAGTGTCTGTTTTGGATGATCCACATATCGTTGGAAAGCTTATTCGATACTCTATGCAATGTTGGGTCATAATCAAAGACATTCTGCATGAAAAATTTAAATTTTATTCTAGAAGAGGGAACCCAACACATTTACGCACAAAATTTCAACAAAAAATTTCTTGAGGTATTATTGATACACTTACTTTTCAAGGTTCACCTCGATAAGTGTCATCACGACCCTCAAATTTTGTGTCATGAAACTAAGTTGATGAAGGATTTGGAGAGCTAAGGGAGTTACCTTAAAGAGATTAAGAAAAATATATTAGGAATGAGCTAGAAAGTAGAATAATGTGCTACCACTAATAAGAAGTTTCAGCAGAATTTTGGGAAGATATTAGTTATACTGAATCAACATTAATCAGGCACTATTCTAAGTAATACCATTTAGAATTCAAAGAATTACAATCATTGCTACCCATCACCTCTCAGAGTGGTAAGTCTACTATTGGTCCACTTATGCCTATAGTTGATGAGGTAAGGGATGATACTATAAATGTTGATGATGCACCTAATGCTGAAATTGAGAAGTTGGTAACTAATAATGAGAAATCATATACATTTACAGGTGTAGATAAATGATTAAAGAATTATACAGGTAAGGGAAATAAGATTGAACTAGTCTTGAAGCCTATTTTACAAGACCTTCCATATTTTCCTCAAAGGCTGAAGAAAGGTGCCGAGGAAGGAAAGTATTAGAAGTTTATTACTATATTGAAGGAGTTGAGTATGAAGATCCCTCTTCTTGAATCAATAGAACAGATGCCAGGCTATGAAAAACTTATAAATGATCTAATGACAAGAAAGAGAACTGGCAGTTATTAGGATATTCATTGTATTATGGTTCCATCCTAATCTCTTGTGCAAAAAAATTTGATATCTTACCTTTCACTATTCATTTTGCTATTGGGGCATGAAGATTTTCTAGGGATTTGTGTGACTTGGATGAACACATTAACTTGATGTTGCTTGCATTTTTCAAACAATTGGGCTTGAGCATTCGTGAAACCATGATAATACAATTACTTATGGTAGATCATATGATTCAGAAGCCCGTGGGCAAATTGTTGGATGTTTTGGTCAAGGTAGAAAACATCATTTTCCCAACTAACTTTGTTATGTTGGATTGTGAGGTTGATTTTAAGATGCCCATAATTTTGGGTAGACTATTTTTACCCATTTAGAATTTGTAGATATGTAAAGAGGTGAGCTAAAGTTCAGGATAAAAAATAAGAAAGTGATATTAAATGTTCACAGATCTATGTAGCAACCAACTAAATTGTGGGTAATTTTGGTAATAAAGAGTCTTGATGATCCTAGAGGCCAACCCTATTCCTATCTTTATGAAGTCTGAGTAATCAAGGTCCTTACGTCGTACCACGATATTAAATCAGGCTCTATTTGAGAGGCTATACAAGGTGTCTTATTATTTTTGTATTTATCATAATTTGTGTTAGTATGATTGACATCAGTTCTATGCACCAAAGTTCTACTTGTATGTCCTTAACTTTCTTGCTTTATGGTGGCCTAATTTATTAGGAAATATATATGTGCTTATCTGATGGTGTTAGGGAATCTTATGGCTGTAGATGTCCTCTTGGAGTTCTTGTTGAAGTGTTTTTTTTTGCTAGAGTGTTTGAACTTAGTTGAGCCAACATGTTTAGGTATCATTTTGTGTTGTTTTATGTTACGTGTTATTTATGTTTAATTAGAAGATAAATAAGGAGCCTAAGTACAATTGGCATGTTTTATCTTGTGTTTGAAAAATATAATGCCCCTCTAAAAAATTTTATGAACTGTGTGTAAAAATTATGAGTCACCATTATTTTAAACTTGTTTTGGAATTAGTATAAGGGACAAAATAATCAATGCTTAGCTATGCATGAACTGTATGGGTAGTAGTTTGTAATATAACCTTGTGCCATGGTGTGAGGCATTTACCTAGTTCACATCCTGCATTTAATCCAGAACTTACCCACTTAGTCTTGCCTAGATTGTAGGATAGTTAGTTAATACATGATCATAGGCCATGTCAGAATAAGTCCAATCTTAGCCTAATTAATGGACCAAATGTGGGTAACTATCCATTGGTCCTCAATTTGCACCTAAATTGACCTATTTTTTTTTATTTACAGTTTTACCTTCTTGTTTCATTACAATGAAAAAAAAGTAGCCCTAGTCCCTCCTTGGCACAACACACCTCAACTCAGACAAATTGCCTAACTTGAAGGTGGATATCATAAATGTGTGTTGTTAAAATATGTATGAAGAAGGGTGTTAAAACAGAAAGAAAAAGAAAGTAGGGTTGGGTGTTGTAGAAAAATAATAAAAGTGAAAAAAAGAAAAGAAAAAAAAGAATAGAAGAAATTTGTATAACTACAAAGAAAGAAGAAAACAACACCCAACCCGAATTTGAAATGTAGTAGAAAAAAGAGAAATAAAAGATGTATGGTTGAGTAGTTGAAGAAATAAGGTAAGTGTAGTGTCAAGAAGGGAGACTCACTATATCAAAAATGTACCATACCTACACCTAACCCTATATTTCATAACTAGAAAAGTCCTATAGTGATGAATGTGTTGATGTGCCATGTTTTTATGGCACTTTCGATACTTAGAACAAGGACATTGTGGAAGTACTTTGGTATTTTTATAAGATGTGATGTGTTTTTGTGTTGGTTTTGCCAAAAAATAGAGTTTGTAGCCAAGAAAGAGCAAAAAGTGATGAAGTAGTATAGGAAATCTACCTACGAGCTATAGGTAGTACCTATGGGCTTGTAAGTAGCCCACGTAGGTAGAAGTATTGATGTTCTGAAAGTTGTTGCAGAGATCTAACTCCCATGTACCCTACCTATATGGCGTAGGAACTACCTTTGGCCTCGTAGGTACCCCTCTCAAGTAGGGGTTCTAAAAACAGACGATCCATCTGATTCCCAAGAACCTACTTACGTCTCATATGCACTACCTATGGCACATAAGTGGGGTCGTAGGTTGAAGCCAACTCGAATTTCCTACTTTGTTTAGAACAGGTTTTTTTTTATATATAAATAACCATTTTATGTTTCATTATTAGGTGACACAGTTTACGTATTTTATACACTTATTAGATTATTTTTAATTCTAAGATGTACTTTTGATGTTTGAGTTCTTCTTCTTGGTTTTTTGGGCTTTTTATAAAGTTGAGATTTTGATTTCATTCTCAATTATTTATGACACCATTCATATGATTTCATTTAGAAATTCTATGTATGTCCTTACAATCATGAGAATCTAAACCCCATAACTAGGGTGATTATCAAGGTAGAGGAAGTGCAAAGTAATTCTTGATTGGCATTCTTACATGTATTGTGATTTTCTTCAATTTGATTTCTTTGTTAATGGTAGCAAACGTTAGGAATGTTCTTGTATTTGATACTAACTTGAAAGAGAGGTTAAGATTAGGAAAAATAAATCACAATAATAATTTGAATCTACCAACCATCATCTAATTAACTTTAGACCAAAAGGATATTATTAGTTAGGGATCAAAAACAAAGGTCATTAATGCGACACTCTGAGTCTGAGAGAATATTAGTAAAATTCACCCAAACCAAGGTCTAGAGACAGTTATGTTTTACATAACTTGTTAGATTATACATGTAAGGAATTAATATAATTTGACAATCATAATAATTTTGTGGAGCTAAGAGTCAAGGGGAACACAATCCTAGTGATCGTATCATACTGATAACAATCCAATTTGCTAGCATTGTTACTATTACTACTATTCTTACAAAACCCCATATTTACTTTCTGCACTTTCCAATTACATCAATAATTTTCTGATGAATGTCCATCCTATTACCTGTGGGATCGGCCCCAATCGTGTTGGGTTCTATATTTGACAAGTAACAACGTCATACATTTCAGGGGGTGTTATTTTGGGTACATCAACCGTCAACAACTGAGAACCTCCCATTGGTATCAAACATGATTGAGGATTTCTATCTTTGTGAACAACCCATGTGTTACTTGAAGCTCTATTGCTTAATAAAAGAGAAAGGTCTTGAGGAAGCCTAGATCACATCATCATCTCCTTCTTACTATCCTTAAATATTACCTATTATTATCAAGTGTATCAAATGGAGAAAGGTCACATACTTTGAATGTAATGTGAACTTTATACACCCAACGGAGTCCACCTTATGGGGATAGTTGTTGATCCTCCTAAAATTATGAATATGCCATCTCCTTAAGTTATCAACTTTTTTTTCTATTTTATTTTTAACCATTCCTTTCAAACGTGATCCTTTACCTAAACTCCAGGATCAAGCATAAACCTTTTACGTCATTTTTTGGCCATTTTGTCTACTTCATAATTCTTCTTTTAAAGACAAGGAATCACTTGTTCGAGTTTTTTCAAAACCTCCACTTTCTTTCTTCTATCTAAGATTAATACTACATCTTAAGAAAGTAGGGTGAGATCTATGGGGGTTAGTGGAATAAGACCAAACACATATTCAAATGGTTTTACGCAAATAGTTTTATGCATAACTCAATTATAAGAAAATTCAAATAGAGGAAAATATTCCTCACAGAAGGCCAACTTTTTATGTTATACAACATGATTCACATAACCCAAGGTATTATTCATGACTTTAGCTTGGCCATCAGTTTGTAGGGACTAGAAGCAAAAAAAAAATTGGTTCCAAGTCGACCCTACGTATCTCTCGAGAAGTGACTAAGGATTTTTGATCCCTATCTCTTACAATGGATTGAGGAATTGCATTCATTTAACAATATTTTCAACAAACATAGATGTTGTAATGGAAATATCATGAAATTTATCGTGTGGAATGAAATAAGACATCTTTTAAAATCTATCAACAACTACAAAGATGCTATCTCTTCTTTTTCTTATCCTTGGTAAACCCAAAACAAATTCCATGGAAATATTGAAGGTAAGGTTGTTGAGTTATGGGGATTGGGGTATAAAAACCTTGAAAAAGAAGTCTCACTTTAGCAGTTCTATATTCAATACATTGGACACAAATTTGGGAAACATATATGTGTATCTTTGGAAATAAAATTGTTTTTCAAGGATTCCCATGGTTTTTCCAATGCCAAAATTACCCATCAATCCCCCATCATGTGCCTCCATCATAATTAATTCCCTCCATGAGTGTCTTAGCAAAACTTAGTCTCTTCCCTTAAATAATAAGTTATCCACTTATAATAGGAAATAGAAGATCTATACTTAAGCCACCTTTCCTCTTTTCCATGCTTCATAATCCTAAATCATAGAAAAATTGAGTTCTTTGGGATACAATGCCTTCAAACATTCAAAACCACAAAATATAGAAGACAAAGCATTTAACAAAACATGATTTCTTGAAAAAAAGTTGTTCACCAGATTTTCTTTTCGGTTATTTTATTGAATTACATACAAAATTCAAGGAATTCAATCCGTTTGGCGTGACTTTTATTCAACTTATGCTGGGGTCAAAGGTTCTTTAAGGATCATAATCGGTCCAAATGACAAATTCCTTGGGCCAGAAGTAATATTTTTTATTTCTCAATCCATTAATTAAAACATACAATTCAAGATGATATGTGGAGTATTTGAAGTTGCAACTTTAAAATTTTCACTAAAGTAAGCAATGGATTTTTGGTCTTGCATTAAAACAACTACAACGCCTACTTTACTAGCATCACATTCAACTTCAAACATCTTCTCAAAATTGTTTTATCTCATCAAAGGAGTGAAGCTAAGAAATGATTTTAATTCTTCAAAATATTTTTATTTCTTACTACCACACTTAAAAGACTTATACTTTTTGAATACCTCAGTCAAGGGAGAAGCTATAGTGCTAAATTCTTTGACAAATCACCTTTTGATACTAGCCGCCGCATGAAAGCTTCTAACATAGGTTATGTTTTTTAGAGTGAGAAAATTCTTAATGCTTCTATCTTGGATTCATCTGCTTCAATTCCGCTTGAGCTTATAACAAATCCTAGAAGCACAACTTCATCCACACAAAATGAACATATTTCAATGTTTGAATAAAGTTGTTCTCTTTTATGCACGTCAAAAACACCATACAAATGAACAACATGTTCATGTAGTGACTTCCTATATACCAAAATATCATCAAAATACAGAAAAACAAATTATCCAATAATGGTTTTATCACATGGTTTATTAATTGCATGACGGTACTTGGAGCAGTGGTAATCTAGAAGGGCAGAACTATGCATTCATATAGACCAAATTTTGTCTAGGAGGAAGTTTTCATTTCTTAAATTGGATTAATATAAATTTTATTGTACCCTCTCATATGGTCAATAGTGTAAAACATACAAGAACCATTGAGTTTATCAAATATCTCATCTAATATAGGGAGCAGTGTAACATCTTGAAATTTCAAGCTAAGATTAGAACCATGATTAAATTATGTGTAAAATAAAACATCATGGTTTTGTTATATGAGAAGTTATTTAGACATTTATTAAGTCTATAAGTAACTCCTAGCTCATAGCCAAGTTCAAACGCCCCTTACTGATTGATTTCATGTGAAGAATCTACCTATAGAAAACTCCAAAAGAGAATAACTCTTAGATTATGAAGTAATTTAGTTATTAAGACCCAAAACTTATAGATAATTTATTTTCTTTCCATCACATCTATTTTTTCTTTAATCCAATATAAGAGTAAAAAGTTATGGCTATTTTAGTGAAGCACTATCCAGCAGTGATAACTTAAGAGCTTAGGTACGATCATAGTGAGGTCGTACAATCCTTAAATGCTCCCATATGATAAAAAAAGTATCAAACATTTGAAATTTGAAATATATTGCTTCAAACCATGAGAGGGAATCACGACCATGGTTGGATACCATGATCTTAGGTAATATCGTGACTTCTAAAGTTAATCCAGTTAGGACCTACAACATACGAACCAAGGAAATATCAAAGAATAGTATAACAATCGTACCAAGGATTTTATTGTGGAATTTATATATACTAAACTAATTCTAAAAAACATGATCACCACTAACGATCATATGTTAGTCTCATATTACGGGATGGTACGTACAACATAATTTTGTAGATTTTTTTGTTATGATTTTTGAGGGGCTTTGTAGTATTTTCCAATTATTTTAACATCCATACTAAATCATTTAAGACACACCAAATCTTAGTAGTAATATTAGTAATACCCTAAGCCCTTATTACTAAGAAAAGACTCTACACTTAGCATCTTTGAGAAAGAAAGAGGCAATTTCCCCCCTTTCACCATCTTCAAGCTTAAAATTTTAGTAAATTTTTTAGGATTTTAATCTCCAGGAATGTAGGATTTCATCGATGATTCTTCTTTCACCCCATTTATTTCCAAAGTTAACTCAATTTCTCAGTTTAATTCCTTTCTCAGAGCTTAAGGTTCATGAATGTTGTGAATTTCTTAATATTCTTGTTCCTTGATTTCATGGATTTATTAACCCATGTTTTAACATGAATTTCAGTACCATTACATATTCAAAATTATAAACCATTATTAAATAGTGAAATTCATAATTTGTTGGACTCGAGTTACTGAATTCCTTAACTTACTCAATTTATGCAATTGTCATAATAGTTTCATTCTTCAGATATAAAAGGTTATGAACATCCGTTAACCTAGGATTTCATGCATATACTTATGAGTATTATATCCTCTAGTTTATATTTGTTAATGCTCTCAGATAATGCATTTATTTTTAACTTTAAGAATATTAATATTATTAAATATTTCAGTTATCATTATCATTCAACTGGGAGTAGTACTTAGCACTGAGCGAACACAGAGATGAACTCCCCCCACCAATCCATTAGGCTGAGAACTTTAGTACTGGTCTTTACATCTTAGTCATGTTTTACATTAATTTAGTGCATCCACATTAATCAGTGTTCGTACCCTTAGCAAGTTATAGATCATGCTTCCATAAGGGGTTAAAGTTAGACCCCAATTAGATCATATTGGAGAATGTTGGTTAAAATTATCTCCCATAGTCCACAACCTATATTTCATTATTCATGATTCAGCTTCAAATACTTGTATGACCTTCTATTGAATTGTTCATCTTATAATACATTATATGATTTTTACTTACTATTACATTAGTTTACCATGTCACATGCATTATTATCAACTTATATCAATTGATTTCTATCTCACATACCCAATACATACAAAGTACGAATTATAGTCTCTTTTGTGCTATATTTTCTCATAATATAGGTTCTAATATTCATTAACTGGATCATACATAGTATGATGTCCTACTATATCAACAATAACACTTTTGTGAGTCCTTGTTATTAAAGGACTAGTATTATTATTTCATTTTTGTTTTAGACAATTAAAGTTAGCATGAGGCTTATTCTCGCAACTTATCTTATTATAGGCTTTCCAACATAAAGTTAGATATCTAGCTTTTGTGATTTAAACCTAATATTATTATTGGTTATTTATTAATGTCATAATTTAGTTTAGCTTTTGTTTAGTGTTTTACACAAATTATTTTGCTATTCATAATGTTATGCCAAGCCATAGGTCAGCTTGAGGTCACTTGAGACTCTAACACCATGTTATGATTAGGGAGCAGTCTTGGGTCATGACAAATTTGGTATCAGATCATAAAGTTTAAAGTTTCCTAGGGTGTCTAAAATTTGCATTAAGCATACTATTAGTTTAGGTTCTAATGCGCGACACAATTATGAGTCAGATTCTATGAAATGTCGTAGGAAAAATTTCTCTTATTTCACATTTATATTGTACGTGAGAGTGTGAACACTATGAAAATTTTCTTCTAACTCATTCTCTACATGTTTTAGAATATGCCTTCCAAGAAAACCAAGGGAAGGAGGAATGAGAATGGAAACAATATTTGGAATCAACAATCACCACCACCAACTTCAAAAAACCCTTTGGTCAATCAAGTATCCCATTTCAAATTTTGGATTGCTTTAACAATGTTATCCTGTTCCACAACCACCTAGAATAATCAAATTATGCTAGTGAATACAACAGCAGCCAAAGTCCAAGACTTTAAACGGATGAATCCTCCAAATTCATTGGGACTAACTCTGAAGAGGATCCATAAGAGTTCCTAGATAGTATTCAGAAAGTTAATAAGATGATAAGTGTAATTCTAACTAAAAATGTTGGCTTGGCTACTTACTATTTTCAAGGAGTGACTCACACATGGTACAAGTAATGTAAAAATTATAGAGGTTTAGGTTTATGATAAGTAGAGTGGAATGAGTTTGTTACTACATTTCTAGATAGGTTCTTCCCACTTTATCTAAGGGAGGTCAAGGTGCATTCATTCTTAAATCTAAAGTAGGGTAACATAAATGTAAAGGAGTATTTTCTTATGTTTACCTAGTTGGGAAAGTAAATTACAATTATGGTTGTTGACTCTAGGGACTAAATGAGTAAGTTTGTGTTAGGTATTTTGAAGTATATGCTTAAATAGTGCAAAACTACTTTGTAGTTTAAAATTATGAATATCTACATATTGATGGTTAATGCTTAATAGATTAATCAAGAGAAAATGAATAAGTAGGAAAAGAGAGTAAGAGAGGTAGAATAAGTAGCAACAATTTGCCACAATAGAGGTCAGATGGTAGAAATCATTCATGATTCTACAAAAAATCCTCTACTTGAGGCCCATGTCTTACTAGGACCATTGTGCCAGAGTTCAAAAAAGATAATTAGGATAGAGTAGTAGGTTCTCCCAGAGTAGTGTGAGTAGTGTTTGTACTAACTCAGTTTGCAAGAAATATGGTATGAACAACAAAGATGAGTGTATGGATAGTAGTGAACTATGTTTTGGGTATGAAAGGCCAAGAGACAAATTAAGGAAATATTTAGTGGATTCATTGAGAGGTAGGGATGATAATCAGCAAAGTTAGTTTTACTCTTCAGCAGCTCTAGAAGGTCACCCGATTAAGAAGGGTGCCTAATCTATTGTAGCTTGAAATAGAGTTAGAATAGTTTTTATGACCTTTAGACTTTATAGGATCAAGAAGGCTAACTTGATGTGGTCACTAGTACATTATAAGTCTTTCATATTCATATTTATGCATTGTTAAATACTAAAGACACATTTTTGTTTGTGGTTCTGCATATAACATTAGACTGTGGTATCAGTCCCGAAATCCTCTCAGATACTTTCTTAGTCTTTACTCCGGTCGGTAACCTAGTCATATCCTGATGGTTAAATAGAAATAACTCCATCAAAGTTTTCTAGAAGGTCACCTTAGTTAATCTTGTAGAGTTAGACATGATAGATTTTGATGGTATTCTCTGCATTGATAAGCTTCACTGTTGCTATCCCTTGGTTGATTACAGAAATATAGTAGTCTAATTTCAATTCCCAAATAAGCCAGTATCAGAGTGGAAGGGTAGTACCTCAGTACTTATAGGTTGGTTCGTCTCTTACCTTAAGGCAAGAAAAATAATTTCCAAATATTCCATCTATCATTCTTTTTAGGATAAGGATTAAAAGTTTGAGACCTCAACTCTGAAGTTAGTTCATGTGGTAAGTAAATTTCTAAATATTTTTCCTAAAGATCTACTTAGAATTTTGCTTGGGTGGGAAATTAACTACAAAATAGATCTCCTTGTAGATACCCAACGTATTTCAATTCTACCGTACATAATAGCTTTATTTAGTCAGAAAAAGTTAAAGGAATATTTTAAAAACCTCTTCGACATGGGTTTTATCATGCCTACCATCTCTCTATGGGTGCACTATCTCTTTTCATGAACAAGAAAGAGACTTCTCATACAATATGTATCAACTACCATCAGTTTCACAAAGTCACATTTTAGAACAAATATCTCATTCCCCAGATTTATTACTTGTTTGACCAACTTTAGATCCCAAGTGCTTTTCACAGATAAACAACATATCATAATATCATCAACTCAGAGTAAGAGATTGTGACATTCTAAAGATAACATTCAAAACTTGGCATGGTCACTTTGAATTTGTTCTTATGTCTTTTAGAGTAATGAATGCTCATGCAACTCTTATAGACTTGATGAAAAAGCTTTACAAGGAGTACTTAGACATGTTCATTATAGTATTCATAGATGAAATCATCATTTATTCTTGAGTTAAGGATGAAGATGCAGACTATTTGAGAATTACCTTGGTGGATAATGCTCTTAGAAGTTTCTCTATGGATGTGTTATGTATATTAAAGATTAGAAGAAAGAGTTAGTTTGCGAGGTTATCTAAGTTTGCGAGGTTATCTACTTTCTAGATTGGGAATCTTGGTAGAAGATTCATCCAAAGGTAATAACTTAATTCAGAATGGTTTAGCGTTCTCTTTAATAACTGAGGTGAAATAAAAACAAAATTGTGATCCTATTTTGCTTAGATTGTAAGAAGTGGTCTAGATTCAGAAGGTTGAGGTTTCCTCCCATGGGGCAGATGATGTTATTTGTTTTTAAATCAAACTATGTGCTCCATATGTAGATAATTAGAGATAGTAGAAGCTAACAGAATCTCGTAGTTCTCGGTATTGCATTTACCTAGGAGTCACTAAGATATATTTTGATTTACATAAAATTTATTAGCAGAATGGAATGAAAAATATATCATGCTACTTGGCTAAGTGTCCGAATTCCCAACAGGTTAAGGTTGAGAACCAATAATGTAAGGGCCCAACCACTAGTGATATTGTCAGCTCTTGGCCTAGACCATTACGACTTTAAAAGGAACCAGTACAAAGTAGGACTTTCTTACTTATATACCCATTATCTCTCTTGTTTTTTTGTTTATATGGGATCGTTATCTTAGGTGGGTGTTACATATACCCCTTCTAATTAACTCAACATCAGCATTGAGTTTTACCCCACCGAATGAGATTTACTTAGACTCAGGACTGAGGTTTGCCCCATTATTAAGATTTGCCTAAACTTTGTTTGAACTATGGCCCACATTGATAAGGCTGACATAGGTGTGGATCAGATACCATTTGAAAGGGCTTAGCCTACTAATGATATTGTCCACTCTATTCCTAGACACACACAACTTTAAAATACATCAGTAGAGAGTAAGGCTTACTTATTTATATACCCAACATCTCTTTTGTGCTTTTTTTTATGTGGGACTCCTTACCTATGTTGGGTGTTACAAAAAAGCTCGTGGTATTATTCAACATATTAGTATTCTCACTTGGAGTAGGAAGTGATTCATATGAAATTCAATACAAGGTTGCCTCATACTCATTGATAGCATAATTCTATTTGGGTTATCATTGATTGACTGACTAAGTCACCTTATTTCCTACTAGTTAACACTTCATATTAAGTTGAGCATTATGCTAGAATCTATCTTAAAGAGTTTTTAAAATTGCATGGAGTTACCTTGATAGTTATTTTAGATAAGGGTACTTAGATTATCTCTTTATTTTGGAAGTCTTTTTAGAAGGATCTTTTTACCCAAGTTTTTCTTAACACGACTTTAAATTCACAGAAAGATGGTTCAGCAAAGAGGAGCATACATACCTTAGAGGACAAGTTGAGAGTGTGTGATTAATTTTAAGGGTAGTCAGGATGATAATTTTCCTTTGAATAAGTTTCTTTATAATAATAACTATTACTCTAATATGAAGTTACCCCACTTATAACACATTATAGTAGTAGATGTAGATCCCCAATATATTGGTTTGAAGTTGATGAGGCTACTTTGATAGAGCTAGATTCAGTTCTTGAGGCTTTGGTGAAAGTTCAACTGATTAGAGAAAGGCTGAAAGGAACTGAGAGTCATTTGAAATCCTATACAGATGTGAGAAGAAGGGAACTTGAGTTTTCTATTAGTTATTTTGTGTAATTATATATTTTTATTGATGGAAAGATTGAAGAGATTTGGTAAGAATAAAAATCTCAGTCCCTACTATGTCAGTACTTTTAAGATTATAGGTCGTGTAGGCAATGTATCCTACCATTTAGGTTTTCTATTTGACTTAGCATCTATGCATCCGGCCTTCTATGCTTCCTTGTTAAAGAAATGCAGTGGTGATACCACATCGATAGTGCCCTTAAGGAGTGCAGGTTTGAAAGATAGCCTCTCTTATGAAGATGCCTCAGTTGAGATCCTTGAGCATCAGGTCCGTGAGTTGAGAAATTAATAGATAACTTTTTCTAAGGTTCTTTGGTGAAATCAACCAGTTAAGGGAGCTACTTGGGATGTTCAGGCCAATATGTTGACGGAGTACCTCCGTCTTTTCTTTTCAAACTTCTTTCTAGCTTGAGGTAATAGTTTTCTTTTATTTAATTTTTTTTTATTTCATGTCACCAAGTTATTCTCATGTCATAACATGCATTCATGAGTTTGGTTTAGTCCATGTTTCAATTATATATTCATTTATTATGTTAGTATTGATCTTTAAAAATTTAGTATGGGAATTACAACACTATCCCTAACATTTTAGATTAGTTAGTTTGCAATTGGGGATGAATGACCCCAAGGATTAGAGGGTGAGATATTGTGAAACCCCAAAATTCTAACATCACACTTGAACCATGCTTAAAGTACATGAAAAATCTGCCATAATGTTTTGGTGGTATGATATGTGATTTAGACATTTATTAAGGAAACATTTAACTGCTAAATCATGGACAAGTTGAAACGTCCCTTATCGATTGATTTCTTATGAAGAATCTCCTTGTAGTCAACTTGAAATGAGTATAAATCCTAGATTCTGAAGTATATTTTAGATTATTCAACTCAGTTTAATACTGTAAGACCCCACAAAATCCTAAACTTGATTCAGTCCATCTATGCTTGATAAGGGGGTCCCATAATTAGAAAATTCTAGCTATGTTTCCAGATTTAGTTTATTTTTTTCCCTGATAAGGGGGTACCATAATTAGAAAATTCTAGCTAAGTTTCCATACTTAGTTTATTTTTTGCCTTCAAAAGTTTGCAATCTCATTTCGTGATCTTAACATTCTTAAATGGTCTATATTTCCATTAATTCATGATCAGGAAGATCAATAGGTATTCCTGAACAAGTTTTGGATTTTTTGGAACTTGTTTTGACCATGTTTGGATTCCCAAAATAGTGGGCCAATGCGATATTGGCTTTTCGTGTCACCCATCATGTTTGTTAATGTTGTTCCAAGCTTCCAGAGCCAAAAGTACTGAGGCTTGGTGTGATCATGTCGCGACACGTCAGGTATCGCATCGGATCCATTAACGCACTGTGTCACTTATAGCGTCGACGCCCAGTTTTGCAGTCATTGAATAACCACTTCATTAAGGGTAATTAGGTCTGTTTTCTCCGACCTTCAGCCCTTATAAACATGAAATTTAACCTTCTTTTGTCTAAATACATTCATTTCTTCACAAATTCTCACGAACAAAAATCCAAGAGCAATCAATTCAAGAATCAATTTCCAAGAGATTTCACCATCAACCTTAAATAATTTATCAACTAAGGTATGTCAAGTGTTAATCCAAGGGTTCCTTCCACCCTTGGAGTCCAAGGGATTGTGTTCATGACTATTACGTTAATGGGTTCTCTAGTTCATGATTTAGTCGCAATATCTATGTGAAATAAAGTAATATATGTGTAGTATCATGTGAAACCATGTTTAACCCTTGAAATTTGCCGAGAGAAATGTGAATTATGATGTCTATTTGTTGAATAGCGTTATATGCATATGTTATGCTCACTAGGTCTTTGATGAATTTCCCTTGTGGGTAAATAAGTATAATAACTCATGACATGCTAATTTATGTCCAAGTTGTATCATGCAAGTGTTTGATAAATTGCCGATGAGAATGAAATTATGTCATGCTATAGTATATAATTGTGTATTTTTCATCCATGTATAAGTAATGTATTACAAGTATTTGTTGGAAATTCTTTAATGAATGAATGCTGAATATGTAACCATTGTTGAACTTTTAAGATTTTCCCATGATTTACTTATTATGCTATGGAGTCTAGGGGTATTTAATACCCAACAATTTAGTTGTGTGCTTAGAGCCAGTGTCCGTTTTAATGACACTCTCAGTCAACACATGATCAGTAGAATTCAGTCAGTCTCATGACTAAGGAAAATTCAATAAATTTAGTATTAGTCCAGCACTTAATAAATCTCGGAAATCTCAGTCAGTTATTAGATTTCAGTAGTATTCCATCAGTCAACGGAATCCAGTGAACTCAATTTAGTCCAATTAATCAGTACAATCAGTAACAGATCAGTCTGGTCCAGTCCAGTGTCTATTCAGATGGCAGTAGGATTTAGCACAAAGTGAACCCAAGAATGGGAACACATACTGTCAGCAGAGGGTGTGATTCTTAGAAACAATCCTTGTGATCCAAAACAATGTAGCCAACATAGGTTAAGACATCAACACCGTCAATTGAGAGTTGATGAGGTAGATTAACACTGTTAGACAAGGGACCATCATTCACCTTTGAGGACACTGTTAGATGAGGGTCACTCACAACTTTTCCTTACTAGTGGCGCGGTATTGACACCCTTCCAATTGGGGTTAAATATTGCAACCCAACTCAACTATACTAGCTTATTAGGGCATGTCGATTAGATTAATTCTCCCATAGTTTCAGTTACAGATATCAGGACTGTCAGATACAGTCACTCAGTACAGTATGGAACTCAACTAGTTCTATCAGAATCTAGATTGTTAGATACAGGCACTCAGTATTAGTTATATCAGTTCTCAGTAACACATGTTATCAGTATTCAAACTCAATATCAGTATTATCACAAATCAAATTACAGTTACACATTCATGTATGTATTTTTACGAACATGTTATACAGTAAGTTAGCATTGTTCATGCATATGAACCTTTTGCATTTTGCCTACCTCACTTGCATACATGTAAAATCATATTGACTCTATTACGTTATGGTGTTTTTATACCATAGGTAAACTCCAGAGCATCAGTAGTATTACAGTTTTAGCAGTCAGAGTCAGTAGTGAGTCCTCATCATTTGAGAATGTTATTATTTGATAATTTTATTCTTTCAGCAATTAGATTACTTCAGTAGTTTGGAGTTAGTTGGGGACATGTCCCATTAACTCTACTGATTTCAGATAGTTTAGAGGCTTTCAGACTACAGTATGTTCAGATAGTTTATTTCAGTTTTGGGTATTTCTATAGCCCATTTAGATATTATTTTATCAGTCATGTTATAGTTTTGAACCTTACAGCCTTACAACTTATATTCCGCATTATATAATATATCATCCAGTGCTTAGTTACCGATATCAGTCATGGGTTAGTTTTTGGTCCTTCGGGATCATGGGCACCATTTAGTGCTTCGGGTAATAGATTTGGGGCATTATTAATACCTTCCTTGGAGCTTAGAGTTCATGAATATTGTGAATTCCTTGATATTCAAGTTTCTTGATATCATTGAGCTATAAACTGATGTTTTAACATAAATTTTTGTACCATTACATGTTCAAAAATCTAAACCCTAATTATAATGTGAAATCCATGATTTATTAGACTTGATTTATTAAATTTGTTAATTCACTTAGTTCATGAAATTATAATAATAGTTGCATTCTTCAGAGAAGGTGTATTATGAATACCCAATGACCTAGGATTTTATGCATATAATTATAAATATTATATCCTCTAATTTAAATATTTTGAATGCTCTCAAATAATGTATTTATTTTTAGGCTCTAGGATATTATGATTATTGAGCATTTCATTTATCAGTGTCATTCAGTTGGAGTAGTACTTAGCATCGAGTGGATGCAACAATGAAGGATTACTCATTTGTTAAGCTTCGAGCTATAAAATAAATCCCAATGTTCTAGAGCTATTGTGCCATTGTACGGTCTAAGGCGTCACCCGTTCGACTAGACTTGACACCTTTGTTCTTTTGGACATAATTTTACTAGATCCACGTTAGTCAGTGTTATATAATTTGCCAATGTACAAATACTCATTAGCTCAGATTGGGGTATGTTAGTTATTAGTAGCTCCCATAGTCCACATTCATAGTTCATAGTTCATGAATCATCTTAGATACTTGTATGACCTTGTATTAATTTTTTTAGTTTATCATACAGTACATGTTGATTACTTGGTGTTGCATCAATTTACCATAAGACATAAATCATGACCATCCTATTCAATTATTTCATATCTCAAATACATAGTACATTTAGAGTATTGATCGCATACTCTATTTTGCGCTATATAATCTCATAATATTGGTTCTGACATTCAGCATCTAAACCATACATGGTATCATCTCCTACTACATCAGCAGAAGTACTTTTATGTGTCCTCATTATTCCAGGCTAGTAGCAGTATTTCATTTTATTTTCCGACAATTAGAGTTACCTGAGGCTTGTCCTAACAACTCATTTTATTAGAGGCTTTTAGACATACATTTACATGTCAAACATTTGTGGTTTTAAACTTAGATATTAATATTGGTTGTTTATTTCTTTCATTATTTAGTTTATCTTCCACTCATGGTTTTAAATTAGTTATTTCGGTGTTTACATTACTATGCTAAGCCAGGGTTAGCTTGTGATCACTTGTGACTCTAAGCACCAACTAATAACTAATGGGTTGTCTTGGGTCATAACAATTTAGTAGTGATACTTTTCCATTATTTCATTAATTTCTCGACAATCAATGCACATGAACCATTTTTTACCTTTCTTGGAACCAATAAGATAAGTATGGTGCACAAAATCATGCTCTATTTTATATAGATCTTGTTCAAGTGTTCCTCAACTTGTCATTGAGATCTTTTTTCTCTTCCAAATATCAATGATATAGTGGTTTGTTTAGCAATTGAGAACACAACATGAAGTTTTTTAGTCCTTAATACCCCAAAAGGGGTAATCCACTTTGAAGCTCCATGGGAAAGACAATATCATAACCTTACAAATAAAGAAATAAAATAAGGGAGGGATGAAATAGAATAGTTAGTTTAAAAGCATGATCCCTATGTGTTATATGGATAAAAGAACTTTGAGCATTAACCTCCTCACTAATATTCTTGTGCATCGATAATATAACCAATTTGCCATTTTCCTTTAAATTTCTTCTCTCTTCTCCTTCATTGGCCTTGTATTCCAGTTACTCTTCCTCTTCACCCTTCTCTTTCTTCTTCAACTCACTCATCCATTGATATAGTTTATTAACTTGTGAAATGATATGGAATGAAGAGCATATTTATGCTCATTAGTTATAGGAGATCATCTATTTGTACTTTCATTATTCTTTATTGAATGATCATTATCGTCGAGGCCTCTTAAGTAAGATATGACTATCTTGAATTTGAACCATGTTGTATTGTGTGGTCATGGAAGTATTAAAGTGGCTTTTTGAGAACCGAATGTCGAACCATAGGGACTTGTTAATTAACTATTAACTATTCTGAATGAATTCTTGATTAATTATTCAATCAAAAGAACCAAAGTTGTATTAAAATTAAAAGGTAAACCAAGGCACTAAACTATACTAATGTTGATAAACTTGGGGTTGATGGAATATCAAGGACAGTTCCAGGGTTAAGGCATCTTGAACAATCATGGAAAGTAGTAAAATCTTGTTAATTAGGTTATTTATCCTAGTTATTGATTCAAGTGGTAAGTATTCAAGGGTTTAGTATCATTATTATAGTATTCAAAGCCTCTAATTATATATTTAAATTTTTTTCTAAACTACATCGTTGAGTGTGGATGTGGGAACTAATTCAAACACATTTATATTTTATCCCATATTTGAGACAAATGGGGAAAATTAGGTAAATTCTATCCTAAATATAAATCTAGAATTTAACTCATCAAAAAGACAAGAACATATTCCTACGTTCCACTTTCTAATATTATGCTACTCCTTCCGGGCTCACAAAAGAGATACAAATTTATTCCAAAGGTTGCAAATAAAATAGAACATACAAGAACTTAAGAACAACCAATTATAATAATTAGCATTTACTAACTCGAATGCTATGCTAAGTAATCATGTTTGTAGGTTCAACCCTATAAATATCTTGTTTAGACACTCATAGTCATTCAAATAATAACCGTTAATTAATTCATAAGACAAACTACCAATAAGCTAAAAGTAAAAGGAAGAAACACCCTAATGTACAACCTTGACACCTTCTCCTCTCTCTAAGCATGTGTGGTTTCCCAGATATTTTGTAAATGAGGCTAAGTACTCCTTATATAGTACCTTAGGTCATGAATAAGCTCTAGGTTGTCCGTAAGTTTCCCCCAAATATGATATTTATTTAACGATTTCCCCTCAACTTAAAACCAATAGAAACCAACTTTTAGATGGATTACAAAGAGTTGGGTTACGTCGCATGGAAATCGCAGGGCAAAGGGTGGAGTGATTCAAACGCATATCTGGACCCAGGAAGTGTAACCTCATCATAGGGAGTTCCAAACATGGACCCATCCTATGATATTTTTGTATGACGCATGAGTGCCCCTACAAGGGGGGGTTTAAACCAATCTTGCTCTCTTCTTCTCGTCTCTTTGTTCCATGTTTCCCCACCCCTTGCGTCTTGTTTTTAGTATTCACTTATATTTCATCTCTTCCCCAATGGTCACCTAAAACATATAATAACAAATATTAGGATACACAACACAATAGATCTCATCAAAGTACACTAGAACAAGCATACCATAGGCTAGCCGAACTAGTTTTCCCATCTATACTCTAATTAATCATTTTGATTCTTAACTTGTTTCAAATGTACCTAAAAAACTCTAAAAATGTTAATTATCACACAACGATACAAATACACACTTTATACTTCATTAAGAACTTCAAGTAGCCTTAAAACTAAGCTAAATTCCAATAGATAATGATTCTTAGGTGTACAAATATGCCTAAGATCTCTATCCCATACATAAATATTTGTTTTTCCTCGAACAACTCCTTGCTCGAATCGCAATAAAGGAAGAGTATAACATACATACTTGAACCAAGACACTCAATATAGAACTACAGTGACTACATGAATAGCAAGTTCTACATTAGGCATGACATATTATATTTGAAAAACTTATGAATACTACTTTAGGACTTCCTAGCCTAATTAATTGACTCTAATAACTTGGAAAATCCTTGAAAATACTCAAAAGAGAGATCATATAAGTTTCACGACCTGATTCACGAGTCGTGATGGCACATACTAAAACCCACCAATAGGTAAACAAACACCATAACCTGTAGCTAAGGTAACGGGTTACTTTTGTAAAAATGACCCACAAGGGACACAATGGATAAGCACAATTGTAAACAACAATGTTCCACAAGAAATTTGTAAATAAGGCTACCAATCCCACAATCTGGTAATATCAGTACAAGCGCATCAAAGTACAATAATAGGAAATAGAACTCTAGACTAAATAGTCTTATAAATTCATCTTGAATACAAAAGACTTAATAGAGATAGGAGGGAGTCGGGCAACTAAAAACTACAAGATCTCACCCTGTCATCAGAAGATCAATACTGCACGAACTCCACTAAGCGATGGCAAGAAATACTCATGTCTGCACCAAAAAGTTACAGAAGTGAAGTATGAGTACCAAAATAACGGGTACTCAGTATGTATCATTGCCCGATTGAGCTAAATTATGATATAAAAATGATATAAAGCAATATAATATATCTAAGTTAGGGTAAAAAATTGAACCCTTGATTATCTTCATCGTCACTATACAAAATAACTAATAAACAAGAACAATAAGATGATATCTCATATCAATACATACCAATACCATTACATAAAATGGATAATTGATCAGTAACTGTAAAGAGACACTAATATAATTATAACTACATAAATACCAAGTTCAACACCATACATCCATTAGAGCATAAAGTAAAAAAAAGCACCACGATGTCCCATACCACTGGGAGGTACACCCAAAAGAACATAAAGTAAAGAACCCATCATAGTGTCCCATACCACCGGAGAGTTAATGAAATGATCAAATTATCAAGTATGTAAACCTATAACAAACATCTCATTATTCAAGGATCACCACATTTTACATCCACAGTTATTTTCCAATATTTACAATATCATCAATTAGCGCAACTGAAATAACAAAACCTACATAATCATAACCATAAACACATAGTCATTTAGATATCTATGAAATTAATACACTCTATTAACTCATTATTAACTAATCAAACCTATTATCATTAGACTACGAATTCACTAGTCGTCATAGGATTACCAATCATAGCCTAATTGACTCCTTATCAATCATCATTCTCGAGATAGCACTAACTATTATTCAGTAAAAAGAAAACATCCACATCTAGTCAAGTTGCACTACTAATCCATAGATGACATTTTACCAATGCTTATTTCTACTTATCATTGATGCACTAGTCATCATATAGGAGAAAGGTTACATATCATAAAATTCACATATCTATCTATAAACCAAGGCCTTTTACTTTCTAGCATCACAATCTACTAATACTTGTTTTCCAACCAAACAACATTATACTTTCTTCACCAATACCATTAATCATCACCAATGCTAACCTATAATCATCATTGACGACATAACAACCATAGTCGCTAGTTAATATATTTCAATTTACAAGGTGTATTATCTAGTATTCTAGACTTCTAGTCTTCAAGTAAAATAGTCACTTAGTAGACAACTAGTTACCACATAAATCACTTTAATTTGCAATATACCTTACTTAATCCATTTATCCGGTTCTATCTAAACTAACTAGGTGAATCTTCAAATGCCATATAATATCCCACATACCAACTAGAAATCTAATTCATTATTTGGCATAAATTACTTCTACTCACTATTCAACACTAGCATGAACTACACTTCTTAAGTAGTTATTAGATAGGGAAAGTATAACCGACACCCAAAGAAATATCATCATTTCTTCGAAGTGCATAAGGAAGTAATCATATAAAGTCATAATCACATATAAACACACATACACATAACATCAATATATATACTCTGAACTTACTGGACATCATCATTACATCAATATATCCTTTAAGCTTATAGAGTATCATCATTTTATTAATATATCCTCCGGATGTATCGGACATTATCATATCATCAATATATTCTCTTGATGTACCAGACATTATAATATCATCAATATATCCTCTAGATGTGTCGGGCGTCATAATATCATCAATCTAACCTCTTGATGTACCATGTATCATAATATCATCAATATGTCCTCTGGATGTATCAAACATCAAAATATCATCAATATATCCTACAGATGTATCAGGCATCATAATATCATCAATATGTCCTCCGAAGTAACCGGATATCATCATATCATCAATATTCACCATAGCATTAATATTGATCATAACATCTATATACATATGTTTGATGAATTCCATAACAAATGCAAATCCCATGCGAGATAGAATGAAATAGACATAATGGAAAATATATTTTCGTACCTCATCATTCATTATCAAAACAATATATAAGTAGGTGCATGTACAAATATATACATATGATATGAACACTTACTACTTAACCGGATTTAACATAATCATTAGCATTTCGATGTATAATCATTAATTATATCTTCTATAGCCCCTCTTTATAAGTGTGATTCACATTATTAGTACAAGAGAGTTTTTAGCACAAACTTTAGTTTATTCATTAAACATGAACATAATATGAGTAATAACATAATCCAAGGCACGCATAATAAACTAGTAAATAGGTTAAGTGATAGCATAGTCATTGGTTCAATTTTCAAGACTCTCCATATCTAAGTAATGAAAAGAAGATAACAATCAAGTATACACATTATCTCATACAACAACATCATGAATAACCCGTTTATCGAGTATAGTCACCATATTACCAAAGCATATTCTAGGCATTTGAAAAATTTCTAGGTCACTAATAAAGCTACATAGTTCAAGCTTAAGGTGGGCCAAGTTCCAATTCTAATATTCTACAGTATCATATTCAATTCTAACTTCTACCCGGAATTAGACTAAGTTATCTAAATCTTGTCTCAAACATTTATCAATCCACACTAGTCCTATAGGACAAATATTCTTGAAGTATTACTCTTAAATCATCCTAAGCATCTAAGGCCAATTTCACAACTATGCATATCTAGGTCATCTTTCACTTAGGATGAGTGAACAAGGTCACTCCCGTCTAACTAGAGCAACTTAAGAATTCTCATGTTATTCATGTGATAACGAGACCAACAAAATAAGGTTCTATACTATGAGTCAAATATGTCACTTAATGTATTCAAAGGCCTAAGTTATTCAACTAAAACCAAACATTACCATCTATCATTTCAGCACCTAAGACCCCGCCCAATCTTATCAAGATATCATTGTTGTACTACAATAAAGCTCAATCTAACACAAGTAAGCCTAACCCACCTTGAATGAAAATATAGCTCACAAACCAACAATTTCATTTTCCCTTTCCTCAAAGTTTCTTCAACGAGCCAAGCTATCAAAAACGCAATCTATAAATTATTACTAGAATATCAACACCGATAATGCACCATTGTGCTTGGTGTCCAAAAAGACAACAAAACCCCTAAGTGGGTCCCACATACAGAAAATGAGTTTCTGAGATAAATCCATTGTTCAAATACCATTAGGGAGTAATAACCCTTAAGAAATTGTTGCATAATAATCATATTTGGGGATAAAATCAAGCCTTAAGACATTAGGATTTTTGGGTCAAATAATCAAGAATTCAACGCTTAAAGTAAAGCATACATACCTTAGATTCGATGACAAACATGACTAAGAAAGTTATTCAAGCTCCCAATCACCACCCAAGACTCATTTCAATGTCTACACACTCTATTAGGTTTGTGGAACTAAAGGCATTGAAAATGGACAAATTCTCGACCAAAGATAGTGTTTAAACAATCAATTCCCAAGACCTCTGATTGGGCAATCGCACACCAATACTAGCCGCAATTATGGGATCACAACTGCACTAAGGTCCCCATAATTTGGTACCTTATTGCACTACACGCTAACTGAAACTTGGAATTTGGACAAGGCCTCAAAATGCATCTAAAGTCTAATAAGGGAAAAAATAATAAGCAACCACACTTATTTTGACATTATGGATGCATTGGTAAAGTTTGATTTTTCATTCGAGGTTGTTTTGACAAAATATGGGCCCTGTACCCGAATTTCAAATTTATCAACTTTTGAACCAACAAGTCAAAATGAGTTCGGGTGTAGCAGGACCAAAACCAAAGGTCTGCCTAACCTAAAATCATAATTTTGGAGCTGCTGGCGCAGTTAAAATTTGGATCATATATTATTTTACTAAAGTTTTTGCTCGATGGTTATTTGGAGCCAACGAAGACTTCTAAGTAGACAAATAGTTCTAAAAACCAAACTGACTACACAGTAACTGAACTATAAGTTCCAACAAGTTATAAATGACCTGGGAAGCTATGGAAAAAGCTCTAACAACAAAAATTAGTGAAATTAAGAGAAATAACATGAAAGGTCATTAAAATATCGACTACAAAGGAATTTTAATCTTGAAAAGTTAAAGATAGAGAAAATACGTGAAGTCTCAAACTAATGAGGATACTGGATGCATATCTCACTCTTGATATCCCAAGTGACCTCCTTCGCTAAGCAGTGCTTCCACTGAATCTTAACTACAAGAATCTCTTTAGTACACAATTATGTTACATCACTATCCAAAATAACCATAGACTCTTTCTTATAGGTCAACTGCTGATCTAACAAGACTGAGTCCCACCTAAGCACATGAGATGGAATAGGAATATACTTTTACAACAAACAGACATGGAAAATCAAATGAGAAACAACAAAATCTTGAGGCAAGGATAACTTATAGGACATCTCGCAAACTGTGTGAAGAATTTCTAAAGGACCAATATATCGAGGGATGATATTTCCCTTCCTTTCAACCTATCACACCCCTCATGAGAGAAACACATGATCACCAACTCCAAATCTCAAGTTAGGTAGTCTAGGGTCGGCATAGGCCTTCTCCTAAATCTACGCTACTCTCAGCTTTTCTTGAATCACCATGACTCTATCTAATGAGTCCTAATGAAAATCCATACCACAAGGTCTCACCTTAGAACTCTCAAAGCATCCTATCAGAGAATGATATCTCCTGCAATACAAAGCCTCATAAGGTGGCATCTTAATACTTGAATGATAGTAACTCTAGGCTACTCACCGCCAATACTAAAGATTTATCCTACTGTCCAAATCTATAACACAAGCTTGGAGCATATCCTTGAGAACCTAAATAGTCCATTCAAATTGGCCATCTGTATATGGATGAAAAGTTGTATCAAACCCACTTAAGTACCCAACTCGTCCTGGAATTCTCTCCAAAATTGCAAAGTAATTATAGAGCAATGCTGAGATATGATAGAAATGGAAAAGCACATGCAAACTAACTATATCCCGAATATAAATTTGGGCTAATATCTCAACACTTAAGGTTATCTGTATAGAAATATGATGTGATGACTTGGTCAACTAATACACAATATCCCAAATACCATCAAGACCATGAGATGTATGAGGCAAAGAAATAATGAAGTCCATAATAATCCATTCCTATTTCCCCTTGAGACTATTTAATAATTGATTCAACCCATCTGGATGTTAATGCTCGACGTTAACCTACTGACAATATAGACATTGAGCCACAATGTCTGGTACATCTATATTTATACCATCCCACCATTAATGCTATCTCAAATCTCTATACATTACCAAGCTAAATATAATATCTAGAGCTATGAGCTTTGTAAATAATAGAATAAATCAAATCATTAATCTAAGAAAACAAATATGACCTTGGAATCTCAAGATACCCTCAGAATTAATTGTGTGCCTCTTAGACTCACCACTCAACACATAATCATGAAGAAAGCACAACTTGTTATCCTTATACTGATTATCATGAATCAACTCAAATAGGAAGGACCTTACTTCCACAAAAGCCAAAATCCTTGTAGGATCCAAAATATCAAGGTGAAACATAAAATTTGAAAAGGACCGAATATCCAATGCCATGGGCCTCTGAGAAACTGATATGCATGCCAAGCTACCAAAACTCACTGCCTTGTGACTCAAGGCATTAGCTACTTCATTTACCTTACACATATATT
This sequence comes from Capsicum annuum, assembly GCF_002878395.1. Lineage (NCBI taxonomy): Eukaryota > Viridiplantae > Streptophyta > Magnoliopsida > Solanales > Solanaceae > Capsicum > Capsicum annuum. Next base: position 42,719,218 of record NC_061118.1, on the reverse strand, counting down.
ACAAGATGATAATATCATAATCCATTAACAACTCCATCCATATACATTAGTGAGCATTAAGCTCTCGCTATGTCATAAGATAATGAAGGTTGCGGTGATTGATGAAAATCTCACAATGCACTCTATAAAAATAATGCCTCTAAATCTTGAATGCAAAAACTACTGTGCCAACTCCAAATCATGAGTGGGGTAGTGACTCTCATTCACTTTAACATGTCTAGAATCATAAGAAATTGCATCCCCCTACTGCATCAAAACAAAACAAAGACCAACTCCTGAAGCATCACAAAAGATGGGGAATCCCTCACCTAAAATAGGAAGAGCTAACAGTGGGGTTGAAGTAAGACAATCCTTGAGCTTTCCAAATCTCAACTTACAATCCTCAAACCATCAAAAAGGGTCTTCCATCCAAGTTAATATTTCCATAGGGGTGAAATAGTACCAAAGCTCTCAACAAAGAACCTGTAATAATCAGCCAGACTAGTGAAACTATAAACCTCAGTCAGAGATATAGGACTAGCCCAATCACAAACCGCCGGAATGTTAGCGATATCTACCACGATACTAGCTTTAGATGCCACATGTGGAAGTAATGACACTAATTCAAGCTAAAATTAAAACATAGAGAACCTGGTAAAAAGCACATCATCTCACAAAGTGTGAAGCACAATCCTTAAGTTTTGTGCATACTCCTCACTTCTCCTAGAATGTATAAGAATATCATTAATAAATACAATGACAAAAAAGTTGAGGTAGGTTCTGAACACATAATTCATCAAGTCCATGAATGCGACTGGAGCATTAGTCAACCTAAACGATATCACCAAGATCTTATAATGACCATAATGTGTCCTGAAATCTATCTTTGGGATTTCCTTAGGCAGAATCCTTAACTGATGATAACCAGACCTTAAAAAAATCTTGGAAAACATGGTTGCACCCTGAAGCTGGTTGAATAAATAATTAATATGAGACATAGGATGATCTTTCTTCACCGTAACCTTATTAAGCTGCCTCTAATCGATACAAAAATGCATGGATCCGTCTTTCTTCTTCACAAATAATATAAAAGCTCCCCACTAGGATAAACCTGGCCTATTGAAACCTTACATAGAAGATCCTAAAATTAAGAATTCAGCTCCTTAAGCTCAGTAGGAGCCATATAATAAGGTTCCATAGATATAAGTCGGGGGCTAGGTTAAAGGTCAATAGAAAACTCAATCTCATAGTCAGGGGGAATACCTGGCAGGTTAATTGGGAACACATTAGGAATCTCACAAATAATAGGAATAAAGTAAAGCAAAGAAATATCTATAGGATTTTCACATATTTAAGTGAGATATAAGACTCTAAATCCCTTGGCATAAGTTTTACAGCACAAACAAAAGAAATATTCCCCTTCAGCTCGTAGCTAGTCGTTTCTTGCCACACGATTGGGGTGTCATGATACTTCAGGTTATTTTCTATATTTATTCTTACCTTCACCATTTGAACTTCTCCATAGCTTCCCCAATTCATTAATAAATTTCTAGGACCGATGGTTTGGTATTCAGGAAATCCATTTGGTTTAAGAGCCAATTCCTTATTTTGAAGTCTTCACTGGTTCCAAATGGCCACCGGGCAAAAACTTCAATGAAATAATCACCAATAAAAATTTTAACTATGCCAGCAGATCCAAAATATTGATTTTAACTGGATAGACCTTTGGTTTGAGTTCCAATGAACTCGAGCATATTTTAACCTATTGGTCAAAAAGTTGAAAATTAGAAAGAATAGGTGTGGGACCTATATTTGGACAAATGGACCTCAAATTTAAAATTTCACTTTGCCATCACATCCAGAACATTAATTTTAGGCTAGGGAGACCCTTGGTTTGGTGCCAAGGCTCCTGAACTTATTTTGGGCCATTGAGTGGATTTTATAAAAGTGATGAAACTTTGGATTTGGGACCCACTTTTTTCCAAAATAATCTCCGATGAAAGTGTTGATGATTCTAATGGATTTGAAATATGGTTTACACTCAAAATTCACTATCATATCATGGACTTTCGATTCTGGAAGAGCTCCGAGGGTCAAAAACTTATGTTTAAGTTTGTTGTCATCTAGTGCAACACAATTGTAGCCAAGAGTGTAAGATCGCGAGTAGCATGATTGTGGCTCGTAGAACCGCAATTGCAATATCTAAGTACTTATAGAGCTTACATAAAGGCCCTAAGATGCATTTAGGGCATTTTCCCTTCACCATTTAGACCTAGAAACCCCAAAATAAGTGTAACAACTCAAATTGGTTATGAGGGGTGACCTAGGAGCTTAATTATCATCTTGCATCATGGTTATCTTCGAGATTAAAGTAAGAATTTCTTGAATTCATGCTTGAATTTCTTAGTATGTACCTAATATCACAATTTAGCTTAAGGCCTGATTTTAGACCAAAGTATGCTTAGTTTTCACCTATTCTTTCAGGTTTATGAGTCTTTGTTCATGTGTGAACATTGGGTTTACCTTCAAAACTCATTTTCTATATGTGGGACATACTTGGGGTTTTAGTGTTGTTTTTTGACCCATAGCACAATAGTGCATTATAGGTATCATTAGACTCTTATTGGTTCCTATAGTATGGTTTTGATAGTGTGATGGCATTTTGAGGATTGTGAAGTAAAGACGAGCATGTGGTGCATGAAGTAAGGTTTTGTGATTTGTCCTTGAGGTAGGCTTCTATCTACTTTTCTTCAGAGATAATGTGTGATATATGTTGCGTCTGAATATGGAAGCTAGGCTTAATTATAAGTAGGATAACTTGGCCTTGATTAGTAATGTTTTGGGGAATAGATAAGGGTTCTGGACCCATAAAATGGCTTTTGATGACCCTTTTGCATCCTATTTCCTTCCCTCTATAGTTTAGGTTAGATATAGAATGGATATGACATAATCCTATATTTGCAATGTGGTTTTAGCATATGAAGCATGATTTGTATATTTAGCCTTATTGGGCTTATGTGGTAGTCTTGAAATCATAATTTGGGTAGAGTTGACTTACGTAGCCTTGTTTCTAGTTGAAGTTGTTCTATTGGTCTTGAATATGGCTGATTAACATCTAGAAGATGAAATAAAATTCTTATCCTAGTTTGGGGAATAATATGTATATTTATGGAAATTGTTGATTAGAAGTGGGATCATTTGGCCCACTTCAGGCATAAGCCTGGGTTAAGTCTTGTGGACTTAGTTATGATTGTTAGACATAAATGAGGCTAGAAAACCTTAGAATAAGGTTACTTTGTAAATTTGTGACTTTTATTGATGTTCTTCGATTGTAGATTTTATGTTATGTTTATGATACTCCTTGTGGAAGTGATTTAGGCATTTAGAGATGATATTCATCCTAGATACGTTATGTGGCCTATAGAGATTCTATTTTCTCTTAAACTTTATGATTGTCCTATAGAGATAATATTTCATCTTAGACTTGATGATTGGCCTATAGTGATTCTATTTCCTTTTTGAGTTGGTTAATGGCCTATAGAGATGTTATTTCCTTTTAGACTTGATGATTGGCCTATAAAAGTCCTATTTCCTTTAGTCATAGTTGTTGGACCTATTGAGACGATGTTCCTCTTAGATATGTAAATTGTACTGGAGAAGTGATATTCCTTTTTGTCATGATGTATGACCTATTCATATATGATATACTATAGACAATACATGTCTATCTATACTATGTCTCCTAGATGTGAAATGCCTCATTTGTGAAATATAATTACATACTTATTGATATTATGCCTCCTATTTTTGAGATGCCTCCTGTATGTAAGGTGATTACAGGTATGCTATGGATTATAAATATGAATATGGATATGAGTCTCAGTTATGTGGTAACTAGTTGTTAATTAGGGTACTATAGCACTTGATAGCTAGGAATATAATGAATTAGTTAATGAATCTTGCTTAGCTGAAACATGGTAGCTAACGATAGTTAGTTAATGAATGGTGTCAGTTAATAAAATGTAGTTAGGTGACAAGTAGTAATGTGTTGTCTAGTAATGATTAATGGATATAGGATGATTATTTGATAATAATGAATGGTGGATAAATGGTGGTTTTGGTCTAGTGATGAACCTTGACTAGATGATATATGTTTGCTATTTGATAAATAGTGGTTAGTTTCCATTCCGTGAGTAAGGATTATGTCAAGGATAATATTTAGGCTAATAACTAGAGGTTATGTTATGACTAGTGAAATAGTGATTCTATTATATTAAGTGTTAGTTAACTAATAATGAATAGTTGAGAAGTATATACTAGATAGATATTCTATGGTGATATGTATAGGTTTATGAGTATTTTAGTGTATCTTCTTCGGTAATGGTAATTGTGATAATAGTGAAACCCAGTAAAGTCAGAGGATACTATTGTGATGATATTGATACCCGGCAAGGCCATAGGATACTATTGTGATGAGATTGATACCTGACAAGACCGGAGAATGCTATTGTGATGAGATTGATACCCGACAAGGTCGGAGGATACTGTTGTGAAGATATTGATAATCGACAAGGCCGGAGGATATTTATGATTTGTTGAGAAACTAACAAGGCCGGAGGATACTATTGTGATGATATTGATATTCGTCAAGGCCATAGGGTACTATTGTGATGATATTGTTACCCGATAAAATCAAAGGATACTATTGGGATGATGTTTACACCCGACAAGGTCGAAGGATATATTAATGGTTTGTTGTGATCCTCCAAGGCCGGAGGTTAATTATGATGATGATGGTGCTAATGAGGACATTTATGATAGGTTGTGATATTAATTGTATACTTTGAATTCATTTCTGCATACATGCACATTGCCTATCACCAGTATGTACCTATGTCTATCAGTCGGTGTGAGATGATTGCATAGATATGGCTGAAGAATATGCCTTGTGTTGTTGTATGTTGATTGGACCTTCTGAGCCTAGGAATGTGGGGGTATTCATAGGCTCAGAAAGGTATTTGATTGTTTAGAGTAGCTAGCTATTCACAGTGTTTTCGATATTGTTGTTATAATTATTATGATTATGATTATGGCTAGCTTATTATATAGATTGGTCTTCAATCCCGTATTGGGATTTGAGGTAAGTCTTCGACCTCTCCTATATTCTGATTGCATTTTTATGAATGATTATTTCATGTTTAGCCATGTGGATTAGAAACCCGAGTATGATAGTATTTAAATTCTGATTCTATTATAATGAGGTCTCAAAATGAGAATATGATAATATAAGTTATGATTTGAGATGACGTTGTGTTTAAATGTATAGATACCTATATATATATATATATATATATATATATATATATATATATATATCTACATAAAGCTATAATACTACTATATATCCCTTCCTTCATTGTTGATGTGGCATAGTCATTTGTTCGGCTTATGTATTACTTTATGTATTTTTCTTTCACTCTTTATACGTATATTTACATGGAATATATAGTATAGCATTGATGTTTATTGAATGTAGCTAGAATAGGATAGTTCACCTTGATACTTCCGTAGTTTTATTATGTTAGACTCTTAGAAATGAACATCATAGTTGTCCCTTATTATCTCATTGACTTTTCATATGATTTCTGGACTCTTGGGTATAGTTTCCATTCTATTTATATGTTTTATATATCTACTTTATCTTTGGAACTTAGTTGTTAGTATCCTACTGAGTGCCGTTCATTTGGTACTCATACTACAATTCTTTAGTATGCAGATCATAGTATGGGTTATCGCCATTAATGTGTGCATCATACAGAGTAGCCCTGGTTCAGACACTTAGAGTAAGCTCCTGACGTTCAGAGCATTACTTATCTCTCTCTTATATATTAGACTAGTCTCTAAGTTGTATTTGGAGATAAGTTGTATCTTTGTATTTCTCTTGATATTTTACTTTTGTACTCTTTTTATATTAGAAGCTCTTGTACTAATACCACTACATTTTGGGATTCTTCTAAATATTGATCTTTATTCTTCATTTTTACCTTAAATTTTTGAGTAGTCTGTTACTAGCCGTTCTAGACTATGGGTTAGCTTGCCTACTGGTGGATTATGGTAGGCGCCATCACGACCTAAGAAGTTGGGTCTTGACATGGGGTTACGCAGGGCAAGGCTAAGGTAACAGTCTTGGGAAAACTATCCATGACCTGATCTAAATTATGATATAAGTATAGTATGAGTAGCAAAACAATGTGTACTCAGTAGTCATCATCATCTGACTGAGCTGACTTATGATATAAAGATGATATAAAGCAAGATAATATCTCTAAGTCAATGTACAATATCAAACCTAAATTATTTTCTTCATCAATGTACAAAATAAGTAATCAACAATAACAAAAATACGACATCTCATATAATTACATACCAATACCATCACATAAAATGGATAATCGATTCAAAGGCTTAAAGAGAAACTAATATAATTACAACCACATAAATACCAAGTTCAATGCACATACATCTATTAAAGAATAAAGTAAAAGGACCCACTACGACGTCCCATACCACTGGGAGGTACACTCAAAAGAACATAAAGTAAGGAACCCATCACGGCATACCATACCACCGGAGAGGACATGAAAGGGTCAAATCATCAACTATGTAAACCCATAACCAACTTCTCATTATCTATGATTCACCACATTTTGCATCCACAATCATTTGGAAAGACTTAAAATCATCATCAATTACTTCAATTGAAATAACATAACCCAAAGTAATCATAACCATAGTAACATATCTATTTAGATATCTATGACATCAATACACTCAATTATCTCATTATTAACTAACAAAAACTTATTCTCATTAAACTTCTAATTCACTAGTCGACATAGAATTTTCATTCATACACTAACCGATTCTTTACCAACCCTCATTCACGAGATAGCACTAACTATTATTCACTAAATATAAAAAATCCACATCTATTCAAGTTGCACTACTAATCCATGGACGCTATTTGACCAAAGCTTATTTCTAGTTATCATAAGTGCACTATTAATTATATAGGAAAAAGGTTACATATCATCAAATGCACATATCTATCTATCACACAACTCCTTTTACTGTCTAGCATCATAACATACAAATCCTTATTTACCTACCAAACAACATTATACTTTAGTCATCAATACCATTAATCATCACCAATGCTAACCTATTATCACCATTGACCACATAACAACCATAATTGCTAGTTGACACGTTTCAATTAAAAAGGTCCATTATCTAGTAGTCTAGACATGTACTTATCATGAAAAATAGTCACTTAGTAGATAATTAGTATGACATAACTCACATTAATAAGCAATATACATTACTTAATCAACTTATCCAATGTTATCAAAATTCACAAGGTGAATCCTCAAATGCCATACAATATCTCATAAACAAACTAGAACTCTAATTCATTATTAAGCATATAATACTTCGACTCACTAATCAATACTAACAAGAACTACACAACGCTTAACAAGTGATTAGTATTGGGAATGTATAACAAAAATCCAAAAAATAACATCATATCTTCAAAATATATACGAAAGTAATAATATAAAGGAACAATTATGCATAAACATATATATATGTGTTTACCATACATAACTTCAATATATATTATCCGAACGTATCAGACATCACAATAAGATCTATATATCCTCCAGACTTATCAGGTATTATCATATAATCAATATTGTTTCTGGATATACTGTAAATCATCATATCATCAATATATCTTTTGAATTTACTGGGTATCATAATATGATCAACATATCCTCTGAATCTACTAGTCTTCATAATATCATCAATATATCCTTCGAATATATCAGGCATCATAATATCATCAATATATCTTCGGATGTACTGGGCATCATAATATCATCAATATCTTTTATGGACTTGCCGAGCATCATAATATCAACAATATGTCCTCCAAACTCACCCAGCATCATCATATCATCATATTTAACATAACATCAATATTCATCATAACATCTCCATACATATATGCAATAAAATCCATAATAAATACAAGCCCCGCGAGGGAGATAATTAAAGATACATAAGGGAAAACATATTTTGTACCTTGTCATTCATTATCAACACAATATATTAGTAGGTTCATGGACAAGTTTATTTATTCGATTTGAACACTCACTACTTAACTGGTCTTAACATAATCATTAACTTTTCCAAGTACAAGCCTTAATTATATCTTCTAGATCCCCTCTTTATTAGCGTGATTTATATTATAATTACAAGAGGGTTTTTACCACAAACCTTAGTTTAGTCCAAGTCTCACATAGTAAACTAGTCAATAGGTTAAGTGATAGCATAGCCTTGGGTTCAATTTGCAAGACTTTCCCTTTGTATCAAAGTAATGACAATAAAATAACAATCAAGTGTGAACATTATCTCTAACATCAACATCATGAAAAAACCATTTATCAGGTTTAGTCACCATATTACCAAACATTATCTTAGGTATTTAACAATTATGTATGTCACTAATGAAACTATATAGTTCAAGCTAAAGACGGGTCAAGTTCCACTTCTAATATTCCATATTATCTTCTTCAAGTCTAACCTCTACCTAGAATTAGACTAATTTGTCTAAATCATTTCTCAAAGGTTTATCAATCCAAACTAGTCCTATTGGAAAAATCTTCCTCAAGTATTAGATCATCCCAAGCATCTAAGGCTAATTCACAGCTATGCATATCTAGGTCAACCTACACTTAAGATAATAGAATAAAGTCACTCCTTTCTAACTAGAGAAACTAAAATATTCTCATGTTATTCATGCGATAACGAGTCTAACTTACTAAGGTTCTAGACTATGACTCAAATATCACACTTAATATTTTCGAAGGCCTAAGTTATTAAAATAATACCTAACATTACCATCTACCATTTCAACTCCTAAGACCCTGCCTAATATTATCAAGATATCACAATTATAATACAATAAATCTCAATCTAACACAGGTAAGACTAACCTACCTTGAATTCAAATATAGCTCACAGACCAACAATCTTTATTTTCCCTATCCTAGAATCTTCTTAAGTGATCCAAGCTATCAAAAACACAATCTATGAATTATTACGAGAATAACAACACACATATTGCAACATTGTTCTTTGGGTCTAAAATTACACCAAAACCCCCAAGTAGGCCCCACATATGGAAAATAAGTTTTTGAGACCAACCCATTATTCAAATACTATTAGGGTGTTATCACCCTTATAAAATTTGTGATAATAAATCAAATTTTGGGATAAAATCAATCCTCAGGCTATTAGGGGTTTTTGATCAAATAATCAAAAATTCAATGCTAAAAATAAAGGATCATACCTTATACTAAATGTCAAACAAGATTAAGAAAGTTATTCGAGCTTCTAATCAACATCCAAGACTCACTTTAAGGTCTACACTTTTTATTAAGGTTTGTGGAACTCAAGGTATAACACAAATGACCACGTCTTGACCAAAAAAAGTATTAAAACAAACCCCTTCCACGCCCTTTGATATGGTAATCACAGCATTGCGATCACACTAAGATCCTTGCAATTATGGTACTTTGCTTCACTATACAACAACTAAAACATGAAATTTTATTCGAAGTTTTGTCCAAGGCATTGGGATGTATTCGAAGTCCAATATGAGCATACGAAATATGCAACCACACAAAGTTTGATATTTTGGGTGCATTGATAAAGTTGAATATTCCATCCTAGGTCGTTTAAACCAAATGTGGGCCCTACACCTAAATTTTCAATTTATCAACTTTCTGACCAATAGGTCAAAATGATTTTGGGTGTAGTAAGACCCAAGCTAAAGGTCTATCCTATCTATAATTGATATTACAAAGCTGCTGGCACAGTCAGAATTTGTGTCCGATATTATTTTACTAAAGAATTTGATCGATGGTTATTTGGAACTTGGGAAGACTTCTAAATAGATAAATTGTTATAAAAACCAAATGGACAACCTGGTAACTGAACTAGCTATTCCAAAAAGTCATAAATGACCTAGGGCAGCAACAAAAAAAGATCTAATGGAAAAATAAGAAGAATTATGAGAAATGACTTAAAGGTTCATAAAAATAAGTCACATATCAATAATTAAACATGCACCCTCACCCTAAAAAAATAACCCTTACTTACACATGTATGGAATTTATCACAAGAATAGGTATAAGAATCAAATTTCTCTCACCCTTACAAAGAATTTACATATCACATAAGATGAACCATAAGCTTGACCTTAGGATAGTAATCCACTTATATAATAATATTAAAGCTCAAGATCAAGTTAGATTTTAATGATTGTAATGTAGGTTATGGGACATGCAGGAACTTTTTAAAATACCTCAAGTTTTGGACTCTAAAATTTTCCATGTAATTTGCTTACTGTTTGGAGTATAGCTCAAGTGACGAGTCATAGGCCCTCTTCACGAGTTGTATACTCCCAATCGTATCCAAACTAGCAAGGTGGCTAAATATTTTTGTTTAGATCACGGATTTACCCTCATGAGGCATAATGTATGGTCAAAAGTTGTACGGTGTACCTTGTGACCATTCAAGTGCGGTGGCCTTGATTTTCTACCAGAGCTACGAGTCATGGTGATGACTCATGACCAGTTACAATGAGTCATTGTTTGACTCGTAACGACTAGGTGCTATATTTCCTACTCATTATAATTAAGGACATTGTGGTATTTTCCTCATACTCTACTATTTCCCATAACTTAGAACCTGTCTTTTGACCATTTTACCATAAAATCATCAAGTCATAAAATACTCTCCCCTATCAATCTTTTGAGTTAAGAACAAGTTAGGGTTTCAAGTTATTGATTATCTAAGCTTCAATTGGTGGTTTGTCTTAAAAAATCCTTGGTTTCTTCAGGAATGAATCTTTTCCTGAAATCATTTTTATATAATGGATGCATTTAATTTTTATCCATGTTATTGTAATTTTTGGATTTTAAATATGGTTTGAGGTATTTGCGCTAGTTTTGTAATCTAAATATGTGCATAGGTGTGGGAATGGGAGAGCAGAACATGGGTTTCTTAAATTTTATGGTTTAACATTTTTAAAATTGTCTTTAATGTCAAGCCAACTTGTGAAAATGATTTTGAAATGTGGATATATATATAATCTACTTCACTTTCAAAACCTCACACTGCATAAATGGTTACCGGAACCTTAATTGGTTTTGTACCACCTTGGTTTCCATAGATTAGTTTTAAATTAGACACTTTGAGTCAATTTGGCTAACTTATTTTGGTATGGTATAAATGGAATTGTCTTGCAATATTAACTTTATTTAGTATGATGATACCAATGGTAAATACCTTAATAACATACTTCTAGCTTAATGTATAGAAATATGTGTAAATGGTTATAATTTGGGCTTAAAGAGGGTTGTGTAAATCATCGTTGAAGGTGAAGGTCTTAAGGAGATCGATAATGGAAACCACATTTGTAATGTTTGGTGTCTTGGTGACCGTGTGCATAGTTCACACGTTATATATACTTGAATGGTTGCAGCCTTGGTGGTTTTGGCTCTTCCTTGATTTTTCCTAGTTTGTGCATCTAACACACTCTCGAACCCTTTCAGCAGGGGGAGATAAACCAATATAGTGCATGGGTACCCTTAGGATGGTCAGTGCTATATAGTCAAGGTTAATGGTTTTAAATCTCATGCTTAAACCTTGTACCTTATCCTGGAATTATATATATTTATATATATATATATATGTTTATGTATGTATGTATGTATATATGTGAACATACACATGGATTGTTGGATTGTTTTGAGATGGAATAATTTTATCCCTTACCCAGAGTTACATGCTAGTATTCATCCCATTAATCGTCCATGGATGTTACATCATTTTATATAGTTGGGTCCCAGGGGTTCTTTGGTTACTTTGTACAAAGTTAGGTGGTTCTAGTTTTCTTATTGGTCAACATGAATTGGTTAGCCTCTATTTTCAGGAAGGCCAGATATTTCACTTCTTTCATTATGTTACTAGAAATCCCATCAGTTTCTTTTCATACATTTGGATTTTCTTTTAGCCATGGTCCAGTGAATGTCTTGACCTAACATGGTAGTTTAATTTGGAGGATTTTAGTGATAGATTGGTGGTGGTTCATTATTTTAAATTCTTTGTTCCATTTGAGCTATATTAACCGTCTTATCTTTATACTTTGACTGTCTTTTGCTTTGTATTTTGGTCATGTTTTGTTGGATAGTTTAAGGTGCTTATTTATGGTCCTTGGTAGGCTTGAGATACCCATCACAACTAGGCCCTAGTTTGGGTCATGACAAGTTTTGTATCAAAGCATAAGTTCAGGGTCTTTACGTGTCCATAAAGACATGTTGAGTAGTGTCTATTTTATGGGTATGTAGCGCACCATACTTATAAAGGCACAAAGAAATTAGGAATATACCAATTTCTTATGTTCTAGTTTTTGATATAGAGTTTCCTATCCTTAATTTCCTAACTTTGATTTACTTGCAATTTAGATCATGCCTCCCTAAAGATCTAATATTCATAGAAAATCAATTAGAACATCTGTCCCACCTGTGGGAAATGATGAATAAACTTACCCTACCTATAAAGTATAGACGCAATTTAGGGTCTCTGCTCTACATTATATTTCTCCATTTCCTATTATCCCTCCTTGAGCTTCTCGGGCTTCTGATACTTATGCCCCATTGCTTCAAGGTGATATTTCTAATGGATAGTTTTGCCAGTCAATTCATCTGCTTACTTAATTAGAGATATCTCAGTCTTTTCAGTTAGATCATGTTGATTCTGTTGACCCATCTTCTAAGGTCACTCAAGTTGTCTAGTTCATGAGGTTGAATCCCTGAACCTTCACAGGCTTTGAGCTTTAGAATGTTCCTTAGGGATTTCTAGATAAGATGGAGAAGATTTTTAGTGTGATGCATGCCACTGATTCTTAAGGTGTAGAGTTTGTTACATATCAGCTGAATGATGTATCTTATTAGTGGTATTAGAAGTGGAAAATTTTGAGTGATTATAATACAGATCCAACATTATGGAATGATGGGTTCCTTTGAGGATTATGTATTTCATCTAGAGTTGATGAAATCTAAGGCTTAGGAGTTTGTCAATCTAAAATAAGGTAAGATGAGTGTGGAAGAACATTTCTTCAAAATTTCAGCAACTATCTTGCTATGCTCTAGAGTTGGTGTATAGTCAGAGGTCTAAGATAATTTGACTTGGAGTTAAAGTGTATGTCTACTATGTTAAACATTGACATAAACCTCTCTAGAATTATGGTTTCTATGCTACAGATAGAAGATGAAATAAAAAGATAGGCAGAGATGGGGGAAAGGCAAAATATGAAGTTTATATATTAAGAGCAGGGTGCAAAAAAGCATAATAGTGAGAGATGTGATAACCTTTAAGGTCATTTCCTGTGATTTCTCTTATTTTCACCGTTAGAGCTTTCCCATAGATGCTCCAAGTTATATACGACTTGCTGGAACTGATTGTTTGGTTATCGGGCAGTTCCTTAAGCCTTTAGAACTATTTCCCTGTTTAGAAGTCTTCACTGGTTTTAGATGGCCACTGAGCAAAAGCTTATGTAAAATGATATCAAATGCGAATTCTATCTGCTCCATTAGCTTTAAAATATTGATTTTAGGTTAAGAAAACCTTTGTTTTGGGTCTCAATGAACCCAAGATCATTTTGACCAAGACCTTTTGGTCAAAATATTGATAAATTGGAAATTTAATTATGGGGCCCACATTTTTTCAAAATGACCTCAGATGGAAAACCCTACTTTCCCAATACGTCTAATGTCAAAATCAGTGTGGTTGCATATTTCATTTGCTCGTATTGGATTCCAGATTCATCCCGAGGCATTAAATGAAACTTGAATAATATTTAAAGTCTTTGCTATCATCTGGTGCAAAAAAAGGTACCGTGATTGCAGAGGAAGTATCATAATCACGACATGATGGTAATTGAGTGAATCAAGAACCTGTGAAGGGTGTTTAGATGCCCTTTTTGTCGAGAATTGGCCATTTTACTTTTTCTTTAATTCCCATTAACCCTAATAGAGTGTGTAATATGTAAATTAAATCTTGGGTGTTGATTGGTAGCTTGAAAAGCTTGCATATTCATGATTATTAACGAATCTAAGGTGTGAATCCTTCATTGATAGTGTTGAATTCTTGATTAGTTTATCCAAAACCCCAAATGTCTTGAGGGCATACCTTTAGCCTAAATACACTTGGTTGCACCAAATTCTTATGGGATATAAAACCCTAATGGTATTTCAACAATGGGTTGGTCTTGAAAACTCGTTTTCCATATGTGGAACCCACTTAGGGGGTTTTGGAGTTATTTTGGATCTGAAGCATAACGGTGCAATATGGATATGGATATTCTCATAATAATGCATATATTGTCTCTTTGATAGCTTGTCTCCTTGAGGAAGCTTTGTAGACTTAGAAATCAAAGGTTATCTGTTTATGAAATATATTTAGATTTGAGGTAGGCCAGGCTTATTTTTTGTTAGATTGATCCTTATTATAGTATACTTTTATATCTTGTTAATATTGGGAGGGGTTTTAGGTGTTGTAAAGGTAGATAGTGATGTTTGGAATTAGTTGAACCACTTAGGTTATTGAACTCATAAAGTGTTATACTTAACTTATAGACTAGAACCTTGGTTAATTGAACTTGTTATCTCATAAATTGCATGACAATGCTCTAGTTGTCTAATTAGATGGGAGTGACCTTGTCACTCATATTAAAGAGTACGTTGACCTTAGTTGTGCATAGTTATGGAAACTGCACTAGTTTCTTTTGATGAATTACTAGTAATACTTAAGGAAGAATTGTACCATAGATCAGTTGCGGATTGATAAACCTCTAAGACATGACTTAGATGGCTTAGCTTATTCTCCGGTAGAAGTTAGACCTGAAGAGTAATTTGGGGTATTAGAAGTAGAGTTTGACCCTCCTTAAGCTTGGACTATATGGTTTCATTAGTGACCTAGATACTTTTTCAATACATAGGATGTGCATTCGTAATATGATGGCTAATCCTACTAAATAGTTTATTCATGATGTTGGTATTGGAAATGATGTGCATAGTCAGTTGACAATTATTGATAATTCTTGGATAACAATGAAATATCTTATAGATTGAGCCCATAATTATGGTATCAGTTAAATCATTAACTATATTACCATACGAGCCTTGTATTATGTTATTACTCATATTATGTTCAGGCATAATGGCTAAACTAATGTTTGTTATAAAAGACCTCTTGCATGCTAATAAAATGATGCTAATAACAAAGGGCCCTAGAGGATATAACTATGGCTTTGTATTTGACAATTCTAATGATTATGTTAAGCCTGTTAAAGTATTGTATGCTCATACCATATAAATATATATATTCATGTACTTATGAATATATTATATTGATAATCAATGATTAGGTATGATGGTATGTATTTCCTTATTTCTCTTTCACTCTACTGCTCATGAGTCTTGCATTTATTATTAATTTGATTGCGCATATATATTGATATTATGATGATACCCAACAAAATTAGAGGATATATTGATATTATGATGATACCCAGCAAAATTAGAGGATATATTGATATTATGATAATACCCAGCAAGTCCTGAGGAAACATTGATGATATGATAATGTCTGGCATATTTGGAAGATATATTGAGGATATGATGATGCCCAACAAGTCTAGAGGATATATTAATGATATGATGATGCTCAACAAGTCCAGAGAATCTATTGATGATATGATGATTCCCGATAAGTTTTGATGATTTATTTATGATATGATGATGCCTGAAAAATTTGGAGGATATATTTATGATATGATGATGCCCGACAAGTCTAGGGGATATATTTACGATATGATGATGCCCGACAAATTTGGAGGATATAATAATGTTATGTATGATAAGCATATATATATGTGCATGTGTGGTTATTCTTTTATATGATCATATTTGTATGCTCTTTGAGGGTATGATATTATTCTTTGGATGTTGGTTATAATTCTTCAATACTAATCACTTGTTAAGCGGTGTCATTTTTCCTATGGTTAAATAATGAGAAAAAGTAGTATTCGATGAATAATGAATTATGACAAGTTGGTAAGTAGAATATTGTGTATCATTTGAGGATTCACCTAATGTGTATAGTTAGCATTGAATAAATAGATTAATTAAGGAATATCGACTATTAGAATGAGCTATTTGGTAACTAGTTGTCTATTAAGTTCCTATATTACTAGTTGGCTAGAAGCCTATTGTTCTAGCTAAAAACCTTGTTTAGTTGAAATATTACAATTTGAAGCTGTGGTTGATACGTGGATAATGATCATAATAGGTTTAGTGTTAGTGGTAATTAATGATATTGATAACTATCTTATAATGTTGATTAGGCAATTATTAAGGATTTGTATATTAATGATGCAAGATAATAAAATACATTAACAGTTACATAGATAAGTGTCTGAATGATGATTAGTGGTCTTTTTATAGGTGGTGACTAAAGCAATTATGATGGTTAGAATTGTTCTTTGGTTAAATGGCATCTATGGTCTGGTAGTGAACCTCGACTAGATGTTGGATTGTTGGTTAGTAAGTGAAGAATGGTTAGTTTGCACCCCGTAAGTAAGGATTATTTAAAGAATAGATTAGGCTAATAATTAGGGTCATTTAATGACTAGTGTATTAGTGGTCTTTTAATGATCATTGGTTAGCTAATAATAAGTAAGCAGAGTATATTGATGAGATAGATATTGATATATTAATATGACTATGGGTATAAGTACTTTGGTATATGTTATTGAATTGCGGTAATAGTTGATGATTATAAATATAGGAAAATGGCCATTGATGGAAAGTGTGAAAGACCTTGGGAAATGGATGAGTTGGTTATATGTCTATACACATTGATGATTTGATCATTGATGCACTCTCTGGTGGTATGGGATGCCTTGATGGGATCTTTACCTTATGTTCTTTTGGGTGTACTCTTCGGTGGCATGGGACGCCGTGGTGAATTTTTTTACTTTACGCACTAATGGATGTGTGTGCGCCAACTTGGTATTTATGTAGTTATATCATATTAGTGTAGTATTACGCTTTCAGATCATTTACAACTTATATATGATGGTATTAGTGTGTATTTATATGTGATATCATAATATCATTCTATTTTGATTATTTATTACTTATAATTATGATGAATATGATTTATGTTCAATTATGTACCATGACTTAGAGATATTATCTTGCTTTATATAATATTTATATCATGATTTAGCTCAGTCGGTTGCTGATGCCTACTAAGTACTTATTGTTTTGGTACTTATACTACACTTTTGTACATTTTTAGTGCAAACCCGAGCACTAATTTCCCTCTTAAGGTAAGATCGTGTAGTGTTGATCTTTCGGAGAAAGGGTGAGCTCTAGGAGTTTTAAGTTACCCGTTTCCCCTTATCCCTATTCACACTTTTGTATTCGAGATAGAAGTATTGACTATTTTTGGCTTTTGAGTTGAATTCCTATTATCATACATAAATGCCCTTATACTGATATTACAAAGTCATGGGATTGGTATCCGTATTTTGATTGTCTTATTATAGTGGAACACTGCTGATTATAATTGTCTTTGATTATTTAGGCCTCGTTGGGCATTTCTACCAAAGTAACCCATTGCCTTAGCTCTGGGTTACGGTATTAGCTTACCTACTAGTGAGTTTTAGTAGGTGCCATTATGACTCATGAATGAGGTTGTGACAAGAGTTAAAGGAGCTAAAAGGGTTGTTAAATGATCTTCTGGATAAGGGTTTCATCCTTCCTAGCATTTCCACATGGGGTGCTCCTATGCTTGTCCTACGTAAGAAAGAATGTGTCCATTCATATGTATATAGAATATTGTCAGCTGAATAAGGTTGCAGTAAAGAGTAAGTATCCTCTTCCTAGAATTGATGATTACTTTGACCAGCTTCAAAGTGTTAGATACTTCTCTAAGATTAATCATCATCCGGGGTATCATCAGTTAAAGATTTGGAAGGCTAATGTTCCAAAGAGCACTTTTGGATCCCGATATGGTCATCATGAGTTCCTAGTTATCTTATTTGAGTTGACTAATCCACCGAATGGAATAGGGCGTTTAAAAAGTTTTTTGATCTATTTGTGATAGTTCTGATTAACAATATATTGATGTTTACTAAAAGTGAGGAACCAATCACCTCCAAATTGTATTGTAGACTCTGAAGGATCAAAGCTTATTAGAAAAATTTTCTAATTGTTAGATCTGGTTGAATGTTGTGACATTTCCTGGGCATGTTGTTTCTAGTGAGAGGATCATGGTAGATCTACAGAGGGTTAAGACGGTTAAGATAAGGCCTATACCCACGACTCCAACTAACATTAGGAGCTTCTTAGGCTTGGCCGAGTATTGTAGGAGGTTTGTGAGAGTTTCTCTTCTGTTGCTCATCCATTGACTAAGTTGACCCAAAAAAGGTGAAGTTCTTATGGACAAATTCTTGTGAAGCTGGTTTGAGAAGTTTAAGGAAAAGTTGACTTTCACGCCAGTTTTGAACCTACCCATAGGTACCGATGGTTATCTTATTTATTTTGATGTGTCCCATGTGGGACTGGGTTGTGTGTTGATGCACCATGGTAGGGTTTTGACCTATGCTTCTAGGTAATTTAAAATTCATGAAAGGAATTATCCCACTGATTATTTAGAGTTTGTGACTGAGGTTTTTTTATTAAAGATTTGGCACCATTACTCGTATGGGATGTATGTGGATATGTATTAGATAATAAGAGCTCTCAGTATGTGTTCACTTAGAAAAAGTTGAATCTCAGGTTGAGGAGGGGTCTTGAGCTACTTAAGGATTATGACATAAGTCTCCACTATCATCCAGGTAAAACTAGTGTGGTTGTTGATGATCTTAGCAAGCTGTCCATCGAGAGCTTATCTCATGTGGATGAGGAGAGGAGAGTATTGGTGAAGGACATTCAACGATTGTCTATATTTGGAGTTTGTCTTTTGAACTCTAAGAATGGAGGAATTATTGTTCAAAAAGTGGTTAAATCATCTCATGGTGCAGAGGTGAAAGAGAAATATGGTTTGGATCCTATGCTTATGTAGATTAAGGATGATGTGCCTTAGCAAAAGGTTATTGCTTTTTAGATTGGTGGTGATGGCATCTTGAGGTACCAAGGTAGGTTATTGTTCCTAATATGGATGGGCTAAGAGAGAGGATTTTGACTGAGTCAAGGTACACAGTTTATTCGAATTCTTTGAAGATGTATAATAAATTGAAGGAAATATACTGGTGGAACAATATAAAGAAGGATATAGTAAATTTTGTAGCTAAATATATGGTCTTTCAATAGGTTAATGTACAACACTTGAGACCCGGTGGCATTTCTCAATGGATAGAGTTTCCCATATAGAAGTGAGAAATGATCAACATAGATTTTATTATAGGTCTTTAGCGGTATCAAAATAAATATTATTTGATTTGGGTCTTTGTAGATAGGATGACTACATATTCTAACCTCGTCTTTGTAGATAGGATGACTACATATTCTAACCTCTTCCATGTGAGGACTAACTACTCTAGAGAGGATTACGCCAAGTTGTTGGTTGTAACTATTGTCAAGTTTTATGAGGAGCTGTTTTTCATCATTTCAAACCGAGGACTTTGTGTATTTCTCGATATGAGGATCGGTTTTAGTAGACTGTGTGTATGATGTCACATTATTGGGGGATGTACTAGTCATCCCATGTGATACTTACAAATACTGGAGCCCTTTTAGCAGGGGGAGCTGAACCTATATAGCCCATGGGTGGTTTAGGATAACCAAGCTACACAACCTAGGTAAAGGTTTTAAATGAAAGCTAAACCCGGTTCCCTTTCCCAACACTTATATATGTATGGTTGTATGCATTGGATGGTTTTAATAGGTTTTATAACTGGCATTACTTTATCGTTAGCCTTAGATTCATACTAGAGATAACACGCTAACCCCGTCTACTTGTGGTTGTATATCCACACTATGTAGGAACAGTCCATTTTTCTCTTCCTATTTAGCATCCGAATTCGATATCAGCACTTGGACTTAAGTGATGAGCTTCTATCCTTTTGGAAGGAATAATTTCACGTTATGTATATTATTTGGCACTTTTATTTTATTTTGGATATTGGTTTTGGCCATGGTTGGGGGCTTGTCCCAACCTAATTTCTTTACTCTTTTGGACAGAGGCTTAGTGGTACTTCTGGGGGTTCGTATGGATTTGATTGGTATAGGTGTCAGCCTTGGTTACTTCTAGGGGTTTATATGTCTGGGAGTTATATATCTATATATATGTATGGTTTTATGCAATTTGGATGGTTTTACTTAGTTTTATAAATAAAATTATTTTAATATATATGAATAGAAAGATAGATACATCCATCAATATTATCCGATTTTGATTTTTCAATCAAAAAATGAATTGATTTCATTCAACCTCATTCCCAATGGGGGATCTTTTTTTTTTCTTTTTTATTTCACAATTCTCATCAAACGTGGCCCTTAGGCCTTTGCTGGAGGTACACATCCCTCTTCTCAGTATGGAACAATCTACTGTTATGTGTTTTGATCCTTCAAGTGAGAGCTTATGACTATCGCAGTGACCGCAAGCTAGCAATAATGAAAGAATGACCAAGAGCAAGTAGCGATGAGGAGCAAAAAGTTCTGAGATTGGTTGTGTATGCGTTAGCAATCACCTAACCTTTGACATAGATAAGATTAAAGTTCATGCAGTTGGAATGCCTAAGACCACTTTTAGCCTTGCTGCTCCTCCTTTTACGATCGATCGAAGGGGAATGGGAAAATTCCATATCCTAAGATCATGCTAGTGTTCACCTACTAACTCATCTACTGGTGGATGTATATCCACACTATGCAGGAACCGGTCTTTGAACTTCTCCTACATCATGATTGACTGAGTGATCTGTAGTTTGACTGAAGTGGTGAGCTTCTATCTTTCTAGAATGCACTATTTCGTGATGTGCACTTTTCTAGGCATTTTAATTTATTTTTGGATATTAATTTTCTTTATGGTTCGGTGCATGTCCTAACTAGATACAAAGTATTTAGAAATGTTTTACTTTCATGGTATTCTATTTTTGTGCTTGGAGTCTTAGTCTTTGAATCTTCTCTAATCCTTGTTTGTTAGCCTTTCAGATCATGCCTTATTGATCTAGAACATAGGGAAATTTTTTTTACTATCTGGGGATAATGCTGCAGGGGTGAATCCTAATTTTGGGGTTCATCTTCGGTCCCATGGTCCTATCCCTGGTAGTTTTGGAGTTCTACTGGTTGCTAATAGTCCTCCTTAAGGTGAGGTGACTAATGAAGAATTTTGTCAGTCTATCCATGTTATTGCTCAGATGATCATTGCTCAGGCTGAGCTGGGTGCGACTACTACTTTATCTATTGAGGCCACTAGGGCTGGACAATTTATAAAGATGGCTCCTCCCACTTTTTTCTAGAGTGAAGGTGGAGGAGGATCCATAGGGCTTTTAGATGAAATGGAAAAGATATTTTGCATGATGCAGGCTATCAATATGGAAAGGGTAAACTTTACAGCTTATCAGCTCAAAGATGTTGTATATCAGTAGTATGAAGAGATAGATAGGGATAGGGGTGATGTGGAAGAATCAATCTTGTGGGATACTTCTTCTAAGTCCTTCTTAGACCAGTTCTTTCCTCAAGAGTTGAGGGAAGCAAATATGGAGGAGTTTGTGAACCTCAAGTAGGGGAAGATTTCTATCATGTAATATTCATTGAAGTTTTAGCAATTATCATGGTATGCCGCTGATTTAGTTATTGACATACGAGCAAGAATGAGGAAGTTCACTTCTGGGTTTACTCAAAATTTGATCTTAAAGAGAAAGACTGCCTTGCTGGTTAAAGATATGGAAATCTCTAGGTTGTTTATTCATATGTATTAAGTAGGGGATGAAAAGAGGAAGCAGGCAGAGTTTGGAGATAGATAGGGTAAGAGGAACAGGTTTATAGAAAAGGAAGGTGCTCAAATGAAAGAAAGAGAAGTGGAGGAGTTCTGGTTCCTTCTCTTCTACTAGTGCTTTTTACCAGATGGGCGATAGGCTTCATCAAGGCAGAGATAATTTTTAGGTACAGGGTACGTAATCTCAGGCAACCGGGCGTCAGTCAACTTCTTCATACCCTGTTTGTCAGTTTTGTGGTCGCCCTAATTGGGATTATAGCAATGAAGGAAGGTACAAGTTCATCAAGTATTTTTAGTTAGACTATCAGCTTAGGGATTATTTGATTAATAAGGTTTCTATAAGGGTAAATAGGATTCCTGTGGCTTCATTTTCTACTCCTCCACCCAGTGGTGTGGTGTCTACTTCTATTACTTTTCATTGTTTTAGTATTGGTCAGAATAGGTTGTATGCGTTGGCATCCCAACTGGAATTTATGGCACCACCTGATGTCATTACCGGTACATTACAACTCTTTGTTTACGATGTTATTGTGTACTTGATCTAGAGTCCACTCTTTCTTATGTAACCCTATTTTTGGCTGTATGTATTAGTTTTTATCCTGAAGTTGTTTTGTATCCTTTTTCTATTTTTACCCAGGTAGGTGACTCGGTTATTGCTAAGAGAGTCTATAGGGGGTATGGTAACTGTTGGTGGTAGAAAGACTTTGGTGTATCCGTTAGAACTTTACATGGTGGATTTTGACGTTATTCTGGGGATAAATTGGTTACCCTCTTGGTATGCATCTTTGGATTGCTGGACCCATAGGGATATCTTTGTTTCCCTAGTGAGCCGATTATAGAATGAGAGGGTAGTTCTTTAGCTCTTAGAGGGAAACTTATTTCTTATCTTAGAGGTCGGAGGTTAATCTCTTAATGTTGTCTTTAACATTGGGCTTCGGTTAAAGATTCTAACTTGAAAGGTCCTTCTTTTCAGTCACTTCTAGTGGATAATAAGTTTCTAGAGGTCTTTCTAGATGATCTTCCTGGTGTTTCTTCAGATAGGGAAATCAAGTTTGGTATTGATCCAGTTTCGAACAGTCGTCCAATTTCTATTCCTTCTTATAAAATGGCTCTAGAAGAGATGAGAA
The DNA here is from genome assembly GCF_002878395.1 of Capsicum annuum. NCBI lineage: Eukaryota > Viridiplantae > Streptophyta > Magnoliopsida > Solanales > Solanaceae > Capsicum > Capsicum annuum. The sequence goes on along the minus strand of NC_061118.1, from coordinate 42,695,969 downwards.
AACTCGAGAAACTTAAGGATCTTCTGGATAAGAATTTTAATCATCCTAGTGTATCAGCATGGTGTGCACCAGTGTTGTTCGTGTTTAAGAAGGATGGTTCCCTTCTAATTCTCATTGACTATAGGTAGTTGAACAAGGTGACGGTCAAGAAAAAGTATCATTTTCTAAGCGTTGAAGATCTATTTGACGAGTTGCAAGGTGCCAAGTTCTTCTCTAAGATAGATCTTTGGTTCGGGTACATCACCTAAAGATTAGGGAGGTGGATATCCTTAAGATGACTATTTGTCCTCGGTATGGGACGATTGACATTTTGGTAATGTCATTTGGGTTGAATAATACTCCAGCGACTTTTATGGATTTGATGAACAAGGTTTATCATCAGTATTTGGATCTCTTTGTTATTGTGTTTATCAGATGCTTGTGAGGGGTGTTTTGAGAAGTTAAGAGATAAGCTGACTTCGACTCTAATTCTGACTTTCCTAGAAGGCAATGATGGATTCATGTTTGTTGTGATGTATGTTGGGTAGGTCTTAGTTATGTTTTGATGTAGCATGGGAAGGTTGTTGCCTATGCTTCAAGATAGTTGAAGGTTCATGAGAGGAATTATCCTACTCATTATTTAGAGCTGTTAGCAATTGTGTTTTCTTTGAAAATCTGGTGGCATTATTTTTATGGTGTTCACATAGACATCTTCTCTGATCATAAGAGACTACAATATGCGTTCACTCAGAAAGAGCTTAATCTTAGGAAAAAGAGATGGTTGGAGCTTCTTAAGGACTATGATATGATCTTTATTACCACCTAGGTAAAGCTGACGTGGTCGTTGATGCTCTTAGTAGGTTGTCCACGTGTAGTTTGTCTCATGTTGAGAAATGAAAGTAGGAATAAGTGAAGGATAGTCACTACTTGGCTACTCTTTGAATTCATCTCTTAGACTCCTAGAATGTTGTTGTAATGGAGTAAGAAGTTGTTCAATTATCTCATGGTGCAGAGATTAAAGAGAAACAAGTGCTAGACCATTTCTTGATTAATATTATTAGAGTGATGTTGGTGGGAAAAATATAGTGGTGTTTGAGATCAGTGGTGATGGTACTTTCTGATACCAAGGGAGGTTAGGTGTTTGAAATCATGTTATGTTGTTCATCCCAGCTCAACTAAGGTTATCATGATCTGAAGGAGATCTATTAGTGGAATGGCATGAAGAGAGATATGGTAGATTATGTCAGAAAGTTTCAGTTCTGTCAATAGGTTAAGGTTGAGCACATGAGGCCAGAAGGGTTGCATCAAGAAATTGATTTTCCTGAATAGATATGGGAAGTGATCAATATGGATTCATTACCAGTCTTCCACGGTCTCAAAATCAATTTTATTTTATTTGGGTTATCATGGATAGGTTGACTAAGTCTGCTATCTTTTTTGCAGTGGGAACCACCTTTTTGGCAAGGGATTATGTGAAGTTGTATCTTTAAGAGATTGTAAAGACGTATGGGGTTCCTATTTTGAATATTTCTGATCAAGGCTCATAGTTAACATCTTACTTCTGATGATCTTTTCAAAAAAGTTGGCAACTAAGATTAGTCTGAGTACTGCTTTCCACCTGCACATGGATGGGTAGGCGGAGAGAACCGTTCTGACATTGGAGGATATGCTTTGGGCTTGTGTGATTGAATATGATGGCAATTAGGTTTGGCATCTACCTTTTATGGAGTTTTCTTACGACAATAACTTTCATTCTAGTATTGGTATTGTCCCTTTTGAGGTATTGTACGGTAGGAGGTGTAGATCTCCTATTGGGTGGTTTGAGCTTGGGGAGGCAGACATGTTTGGTCTTGATTTGGTTTACCAGTCTATGGTGATGGTGAAGGCAATTTGGGATAGACTTAAAGCCGCTTAAAGTCTCCAAAAGTCCTATGTGGATGTTAGGCATAGAGACACGGAGTTTGAGATTGGGGAAAAAGTTTTCCTCAAGGTATCTCCCTTGAAGAAAGTAGTGTAGTTTGGTAAAAAGGAAAAGATTAGTCCTTGATATATTGGTCCTTATGATGTTTTACGGAGAGTTTGTAATGTTGCTTTTGAGATGGAGTTACCTTCTAGCTTGAGCTTAGTTCATCCGATCTTTCATGTTTCTTTATTGAGGAAGTACATTGGTGATCCTTCTTCAGATCGTATGCTTTGGATTTGACTTAGTTGGATGAGCCATAATTTGGATAGTATTGTATTCAAAGGTTGATGCAAGGATATGAGTAGAGGTTACCTAAGTATTAGAGGGTATGACTCTTGAGGATCAGTCGTATCCCTATGATGGGACTTTTGTGTAACTTAAATTGCCGTATTATAGACATTTCGCTACTTAACCTAGGAAGTTCCCACGATTTCTAACCTATTTGGGAGGCTATTTACCCTATTATTGTATTCATTATCACTTATAAACACTTCCTAAAAGCTCTTTAATTCTCGCAAGCATTTTTAGGCAACAAAGCTAGAGTTTCAACTAGAGGAGAAATTTTGGAATCTTTTTGGTGGTTTCTCTCCGCCTACTTTGTCAATTATGGCATGTTCTCTCCCCTCATTGTTAATTCTATCTAGAAGCATGGTTTTTCTTAATGTTTTCATGATTTCATTGATTGTATGATTTTGGTTTCCAAATATGATTTGGGAGTTTCGATACTAAATGGTTGGTTATGATTTCCCAAAGATTTAATTATTCTTTTGTATGCACTAATGGTGGTTTTGGATAATTGAATTGCGTGGGAATGGTTTAATTTGAATTGGTTTTGGTCATATTATGTCCCCAATGTGTTTGACAAAACGCCTATAACAATGTTTACATTACATTGATTACTTATAATGGAACACTTGCTTGTTGTAAACTTGATAAAAGCATTATGCATGGATTAAATAGCTTGTAAAGGCAAATTCCGAAATAGTTATGCTTGTGGGGTATATGGAACCCCCCAAGTGGTTTAATATGGTAAATGAAAGGGCACATGGAAGTCCCCTCAAGACTATATATGGTTTGCTATGGATAGTACTTGTAAGTATGGTCGGTACGACGATACAACCACTAAATGGCCCTAGTTAATCCACAAAAAGAGAGGTTCAAAGAACCGGAATCACTTTTTTGAAAGGGCATTCTACTGTTCCTAATAGGAATCTTATAGACAAGCTTTTCAAAAGCAAAGCACTCAGCTTTTTCATAAAGCAAAAGCACTCAACTACCTTTACAAAAAGGACTTTCGTCTACTAACACTTAATCTTAGCCTTACACTTGTACACTTTAGATGTATTTTATCTTTCACTTTTGTCTCTATAACACATGTTGTAACTCTAGAGAAGGCATCAAAAAATTTCCAACACAAGAAATATTCCGCTTGCCTAAACTCTCTTGTAATGTTTACAGTTAACAAAGTTTGAATAAAATCTTGTAAGTTGTTTTAATTTTTTTTAGTTTTAATCTTCTCTCATATCTCATTAGTTAATCCTTTAAGATCTTTCTTGGTATTTTTTTGGTACTTATATTACACTTTTGTACATTTTTAGTGCAAACCCGAGCACTAATTTCCCTCTTAAGGTGAGATCGTGTAGTATTGATCTTTCGGAGAAAGGGTGATCTCTAGGAGTTTTGAGTTACCCGTTTCCCTTATGAAAATTTTATCGTCATCTTATGCATCATTTAACTTATTTGTTTTATTTCATTATATTTACTTATTGTCATGTACGTGTACTAATGTTGGGTGTATTTATGCACTTTAGTGTTTCTTTCCTACATCATTTAGCCTTGTTTTGAGGAATTCTTTAGTGTTTTATTTGTTGATGTTGATATAAATAAGAATCGAAGTGTTCAAGTATGTAATTACAATGTTCAAAGGTGTTTACAAAAAAGTTGGGGTTTAAAAGGATCATTTAGAGTCTAGACGAGAAAACTAGTTTGACTAGCTTAAGCTTGGTGTTTTTCTAGTTGTTTTCAGTGGATTCTAGTGGGTACATTGAGTTCATAAGATTATTATTGTTTAATAATATGTAGAATGACTTGTTTGCAATGTGCAAAGTTCATTTTTATCTAGCCAAGAGTCGAAACAATAAGTTAACTATTCATGTAGACAAGCCACATCTTAGCTCGTGCTTCTAGCTCGTCTTTATGAATGTTTTGTTATTTTGAACTTTAATCATTGTTGTTTGATCATGTACGATTCATGGTGAGTTGATTATGGTGATATATTGATGCTATACAAGCTGTAAATTTAGTGGAAACAACACCACAAAGCAAGGGATGGAAGGAGAAACACTTAGACGACATTAGGCGTCAAGAGGCATATTCCAGTGAGGTTATGTTAATTGGTCGCATCACGGAGATCTTCCTACGTGATTTGTAATACCCCACAAGGATTATACCATGCGATATCGGCCGCTATGCGTCACTCTTCTCACGCGATTTCTACCGTGACGCAGACCTCTCTCCATACTTAGTAGAAATTCACCCTCTATAAATAGAACACTTTGCACACAATGTAATGACCGGGGACACTTTTGGACATCTTGGAACTGAAGAGGTGGCTTCTACACATGTTGTTTAGGCTTTTTATTCTTTACATTTAGTTTTTTAATGTATTTAATCATGTATTAAAGTATTTGGATTATGATTATGTACATTAGTGGCTAAACGCCCCTTTTCCAGGGTTAAGACCAAAAACATGTTTTGTATTGTTATGAATTGAGTTTGTTTGAATTGTTTATCATATTTGGTTAGTTTTTCATCCTTTTTTTAAGTATTTTTTGGATTCGCAACCCTTAGAATATACATATTATCGAACTTCTGCTCTCGGGAGGAAGAATAGGATGATAGAATATGGGGATGAATTAAGGAAAGTTCTTATTATTGTATAAAATAAGGATTTTGAATTAGCATCTACGATAGCTATGTACCTTGAAGACTTTCTAGCTTCATATGTAGGATGATAGCTTTAAGCACTCAATTGGATTATTGCATCCCCACTCAATGATGTAGTTGTATAGTCCAAGTTAGGTAGATGCTTAAAGGTCGGGAGACCATGATCATATAATAAACCCTACGAATCAATAACCACAATAAGCAATCTAACGAATGATATTCAATAACGTAGTACGATTGTTCAAAGTACCTTAAACATGGGTTTTCCTCCATTTATTGTCTCAAGTTTTTACTTTATGCACAGTTTACTCTACAATTAGTTTATAGCTTTCAAAACTCTATTAGTTATGTTGCACCATTCTAATCTTAATAGTTGAATTGAAATTTGATAGTTTCTTAACACTAGTCCTTTTTGGATCGATACTTGGCTTGTAAAAGGTCCACTTTAATACCTGTGAGGACATGTACACTTGTGTGTGCGCTTGGGTATAACAAATTTTTGGAGCCGTTGATGCAGACTTGTAATTGGAAAACTATTTTATTTTAGTGTTATTCTTTAGATTTATTTGGCGCTTTACACTTGTCGTTGGTTTTATATTTGCTGGAAACAGGTTTTCAGGATAGTAAGATAGAAAGAGATAGGGATTTGGTTGATCCATGCCCGGAACCCAAGCAACGCTTCCATCAATAAAGGAGAAAAGTAATTTTTCTCCCCCGTATTCCGCAAATTGAAGATCTAGACAATTACAAGCACCTAATGGGAAATTTCCTGCAAGTCAACTTGTAATATCCTGTACTTTTCCTACCTAATTTCATCTCAATAATGTCTAGTATTAGATTCCAAATTGAATGATTGTTATTCCATGAGGAATTTTCAATATTTTTACTTTTTGGTATGTGGGAAATTCATTAAGTTTTCCATCGATATACGATTTGCTCAAATCTGATAACGAGTTAGAAGTTACTACTTTTTCAAGTTCCCATCGTAAAACAATGTCATATTAGTCAGTGGAGTGCCGTGCCAAAGGAGGAAATAGCATTTGGCAAATTCCAGTAGGGATTCGCGATTATCGTATGTCGTGCCAGGGCACAAATTCAGAATTGTCCTTTTTTCCAGTGTCTTAGCGTGATTTCCTCCGCGTCGAAACAAAGTCCCAGGTCGCAAAGAGGGGGCAATGTGATGGCTCCACGTCGCTCCATTCCTTAGTTTCCCAAGTGTCAAATTCTAGTGACACAGAGTTATAGTGCCCCGTCGCGCCAGGGGTCCAATTTGGGAAATTTTTACTGAAATTACATAATGCGTCTAGGGTAAAAAGGGTCAACTTCCCACCCCTATTTAAGCATTTTAACACGTGATTCAGCCACTTTTCATCCAAAATACACTCTCTTCTCTCAAAAAACGCTTAAGAACAAGCTAGGGTTTTCATAGAAGATCTAATTCCAAGAAAGTTTCTCCGTCAATCTTCACGAAATCATGAACTAAGGTATGCCTAGTGTTCATTCATGGACTCCTTTCGTCCATGAAGGTTAAGAATTCCTTTTCCAACTTCAAGTTATAGATTTTATTTATGATTTCATGATTGGGCTATTCTTGTTCATGTTGATAAATGAGAAATTGAATTCTACTCTATGTTGGGTGATAATTTCTATGATAGTTTAATTATTATATATATAAACCTATGACGAAACCCTTAAATGATGAAATTAGAATGTGACCATGATGTTTAATTATTATACAATGATGTTTGCATGTACTATGCCTATAATATGTTTGATTAAATGCCTAGATGAAGGAAAAGTTCCTAACTAGCATGAGACCATGAAATCCCCTTGTATTTACAAGTTTTGCCTATCACCAATTTTGATGAAATGCTTCTATAAACGTATTATGGATCATGTTGTTAGTTATATGTTCAAGTAAGTTATGCTTGGTCAGTTTTCATTCTATCGAGTCCTGGGGGTACTCGTACCCGAAACATTAGTTGTGTTCTTAGAGTCATGTCATGTTTTCACGATACTCTCAGTCAAGCTAAGATCCTTTGACTTTTGATAGTCTTATGACTCAGGAAATCTCCACGATCTGATGAACTCAGTCAGTTGTCAGATATTCGTAATATTCCGTCAGTCAATGGAATTCAATAATTCATCCCATGTTCAATTTAGTTAAATTATGTTCAGTGTCTATTCAGATGGGAGTAGAAATTAGCACCGAGTGAACCCAATGATGGAAACATACACTATCAGATGAGGGTGTGATTCTTAGAAGTGATCCTTGCATTGCAGAACTATGTAGCTAGCATAGGTTGAGATATCAATAGTATCCGATGAGAGTTGATGAGGTGGATAAACACTGTCAGATAAGGGCCCCGCCATTCTCATAAAGTGGACACTATCAGATGAGAGTCGCCCACAGCTTATCCTTACCAGTGGCGCGGTATTGACTCACTTTCCAATTGGAGTTAGACTTAAGTCTAGAAAAAATATTTAAAATACCAACAATAAAAAATATATTTAGAATTAAAAGGGAAGAATACTACGTAGTAGTTCAAAAAGAACATGTAATAGACTGTAGATATGCAAAAAGAAGATCTAGTAAACCACTAGTAACAAAAAGAATAATTAATAAAGCAAGAAACAATATAAAAAGTAAAGACCCAATAAAATATGCACACCTTGAAGGAACAGAGATATTGATAAAAACATGTTTTAGAGAGGGAATAGATACACAAATAGAATTGTATTTAGCAGATGATAGAATTATAAAACCTATAGAAAAAAGTATAATAATCGCTACAAAAGGAAATTTAATATACCAAAAATTTAAATTTATAATAAGTGTGAATTATTCAAGAGCAATAACAGATAAAAATATAGACAAATCGTTAGTATTATATTGAAAAATATCAGGAATAGAACTAACCCCAGAAAGTAAAATATTTACAACAAGATGTAAAAAAATCTATATGTATTAACAACAAAACATAAAATAACGAGAAAAAAATAAAATTAATAAAATAAAAATAGAAAGTCCTTTTGAACAAATTGTAAAAACAATTGATAATAGTGATTATAGTTGAAAAGACATAGATATAGAAGAAGATTTAGAAATAATAAATGATAGAATAGGCTCAACAAAAAGAATAGCTTATTAAAAACCAAAATCATCAAGCTCATAAAAAAGAACAAGTTATGAAATAACTTCAGCAGTTAATTTAAATCAATATTACATAACAGGAACAATAAATGAAAAAGAATATTTAATACTCTTAAACACAGGACAATAAGAAAATTATATAGCAAAATATCTAGTAAAAAGTGAAGAAATAAAATCTAATAGTGATATATGCCCAGATCTACCAAGGAGTCTAATAAATATTAAAGATACGGTAGAAAAAGAAATAATAATAGGAGTCATAAAAATAAAAATAGAATTTTAAATAAAGGAAAAAATGCAAAAAAGAGGCATAATATTAGGAATAAAATGGTTAGAACGAGTAAAACCATACAATATACAACATACACAATTATTTATAACATATAATAAAGAAAGATTATTCATAAAAAGAACTTTAACATGATATGAAAATATATGTACTTGTAAAAATAATAGGTGAAGGATATTATAATAGGTATTAGACACCTATGATAGATACAGGAGTAGAAGCAAATTCATGTATATACAACTGTTACCAGAAAGTAAATGGGATAAATTAAAAAATACCAATAGTAGTCAAAGGATTTAATAATGAAGGAAGCTTAATTACATATAAAGCTAAAAATGTAAAAATACAGATATGGGATAAAATAATAACAATAGAAGAAATCTATAATTATGAACTAACATCAAAAGATATGCTTTTAGGATTGCCATATTTAGATAAATTATACCCACATAGAATAACTAAAACAAATTGGTGGTTTATAACACCATGTAAACAAAAAGTAAGAGAAAAAAGAATTATTAATAAAATGAGAAAGAAAACTGATTGGATAGAAGGAAGTGAAAAAATTACACAAAAGTTAGAAAATATAAAAAATACAGAAGACACAATAGAACTAGTTGTATTTTCGATAAATAAAAAAGAAATAACTATATTTTCAATAGATAAGGTAGAAATAATTTAAAAAAATTAAGACAATTATATAGTGAAGATCCATTAAAAGGATGGAAAAAACATAAAACTACTATAAAAATTGAATGAATAGATAAAAATAGCATAATAACTTAAAAACCATTAACATATAATTTTGACGATTTAAAAGAATTTAAAATGCATATAGATGAGTTACTAGAAAAACAGTATATACGAAAAAGTAATAGTAAACACAATAGTCCAGCATTTATAGTAAATAAATATAGCGAACAAAAAACAGGTAAAAGTATTGATTATAGAAATATAAATGCAAAAACTATGACATATAATTATCCAATACCAAATAAGATATTAAATATAAGACAAATACAAGGATATAACTATTTTAGTAAATTTTGACTGTAAATCAGAATTTTACCACTTAAAGTCAGAAGAAGAGTCTAAGAAATTAACCGCATTTATGGTACCACAAGGATTTTATAAATGGAACGTATTACCATTAGGATATAAAAATGCACCAGGTAGATATCAACATTTTATGGATAGTTATTTTAAACAATTACCTAATTGTATATTATACATAGATGATATACTACTATATATAAAAATTAAAGAGGAACATTTAAAATTAGTAGAATAATTTATAGATATAATAGGAAATTCGGGAATAAGTTTATGTGAAAAGAAAGCCGAAATTATGAAAAATCAGATAGAGTTTTTAGGAATACAAATAGATAAAAGTGGAGTAAAAATGCAACAACATATAGTACAAAAATAATAAATTCAAAAGAAGAATTAGATACAAAAAAGAAATTACAATCATTTTTAGGATTAGTAAACCAAGTAAGAGAATATATATCAAAATTAGTAGAAAACCTAAACCCTTTACAGAAAAAATTAATAAAGGACGTAGAATATAATTACAATGAAGAAGATAAAAAACAAGTACAGAAAATAAAAATACTTTGTAAAGAATTACCAAAATTACAATTTCCAGATGAAGATAAAAAATTATATATATAGTTGAAGCAGATGCAAGTGAATATAGTTATGGAGGAGTACTTAAATATAGATACGAAAATGAAAAATTAGAACATCATTGAAGATACTACTCAGGTACATTTAATGGAACAGAAATAAAATGGAAAATAAATAGAAAAGAATTATGTTCGTTATATAAATGTTTATTAGAATTTGAACCATATATTGTATATAATAAATTTATTGTGAGAACAGATAATACCGAAGTTCGGTGGTGGTAACAAAGAAAATAAAAAATTCAGTTACAACAAAAGAGATTCAGAGACTAGTATTGAATATATTAAATTTTACATTTATAATTGAAGAAATTAGTACTAACAAAAATGTTATTGCAGATTACATATCAAGACAAAGCTACAAAGACTGATATAATAGAAGATGATGGTTTAGAAAAGATATTCAAAACCCTAACTGCGCTTTCAATGAAAGTGGACAGTATGGGTAATGAAATAGAAAAGCTAAAGACTAATGAAGTTAAAATGAAGTCTGAAGCAACAAATCAGCTAACTCAGCAGTGTGCAAAGTTATGTCGATCGAAAGAAATTAAAATTTCAGATCTAAAAGGAGACATTGGGACACTCCATAAAACCCATAACGTTTATCAATCTACAATTGCAGGTACAAGCAAAGGAGTTAGTGGATGAAGATACCAGAACATGAACATGAATAAGATATTTGAGAAGCCATTTATTCAAAAAATACAAAAAGACCCCTTGTACATACCCCCACAAATTACCACATATCGTGATAGTTTGAACCAAGATAAAAAAACTTATAACCGTCTAGCACGAGGATAAATAAAAAATATCTATAAAGTACAAACTTTTCTAAACCTTAACCCCAGAGCTACATATATCTAAGAACCAAACACAAACTATATAACCCAAAGATTGCAAGGTCATAACAAGATAATCGCACTACCCAAAACTAACCTAAGCTTAGTAAAAACTTGTTTCAACTATAGATTATTAAATACCATATATACCTAAGATTGAGAAGAACTATCAGCTATGGAAGAATTACATAATATATTCACCACTTATAAAAGAGTAACCAAAGGAAATCTATTTTATATAAAGTTTTACACTGCACCAGCAGAGATATTATATGACGTGATCAAACCAGTTATACAAGTTATAAAAATAGGATTAATAAGAGATATGATTATATTGGAAGATATTGTACAACAGCCAGAGATACCCAGCATTGAGATACCTGATTTCTACGCAAAAAAATGACTTATTGGACTAGCTATAATTATTCAAAAATTAGCATATAATTATAACTATGGAATCCCAATATGGAGATATTATTCAAGAGACCATAAAATGATTTATTCAAATTCAAGAGAACTACAACAAACAGATATGGAGATGCCAGACAATGGGTAATGATATTAATTAACCCAGAAAAATAATCTACTGTAAGAGCAAATAAGAAATGATTTATTTCAGACGGATTATTAACAAGATATTGCAAGATAATTGGACACAAATATCCAGACATCAATGTTTGAGATGTAAATGAGAAGATAACATTATACCAGACGTACAACTAGAATGAAGATAAAAATTCTAGATGGAAAGAAGATAGGAAAGCAGCAAATGCGACAAAAAGATAAAAATCAACGGAGCTATAATAGAAGAAGACAAAACATTAAAGGAACAAAGCGACATATGGAGAAATAAAGATAACATTGAAATATGAAATACGTTAATCATGTGAATAGCTTTAATAGCTTTACTACAGACTTTTTGACTTTTCTTCATTAGCTTTTAGCACTTGCCATTATTGGCTTTTTTTAGGAAAAATGTATAGAGAAAACGTGTAAAGATGTATTAAGACAGGTGTAAAATAGGATAGCGTCCTTTTTTTCTAACTTTTGTAACATTAGGAACCATGTAAAGCATGTAAAGGATTCATTATAAATGAAAGGCACCGAAGGCAGAAAAAAAGAGACTCCTTTATGTGTTGAAGCAAACACTCTTCTTTCATAACAATCTTTTGAATATTTATTAAAATAGGTATAGTTCAATGGAAAAAGCTATGGATGAACAAAGCTTAGAATTATCAAACCTACCAGAACAGGTATATTTATTTATGATTATGAATAACTAAATTCATAAATTCCTAACAATCATGATATGATAAAATAAGTTCATGTTAGTTGCTTTATAGTAGAATTATACGAAAAATAGCATGTTAAAAATTTTATTAGCAAACTGGAAAAAGAGAAAAATTCCTAAGAACTATGCCATCCTAAAGGTGAAACCGGTGAGGCAGGAAAGCCATGATAGGGGAATAACCAGAGTAGAGGCGCTTTTTAAGGGAAAAGTATCCAGGTTACCATGCTAGTAGTGACCGAAGAATATGTTATTTAAGAATAATCTAGTATATAGTAATATAAAATGATCATATTTTGTTATGTGTATGATTGAAGAAAATATTTTGAAAAAGCATCATATGAAAAATGAATACTTACATATCTGACGAAATGGTAGATAAATTTAAAATACTTGTTTTGTATGTAAATAAGGATATAGAAATTGTAGATAGAAGAAAAATCATATTAGAAAAAATATTTGATAAATATTTTATGACTAGAATACCTCACCTACCTAACTACTCTTATAAATACTTACATACCAAACCTACACACCAACCATGATAAATTACGTATATTTAGAAAAATGGATATGAAAAATATACATTTAATAGCAAAACAAATGAAAACAAATTTAAATGAATATATGAGGACTAAAGATATAAAATATATACAATTTCTCAGTGAAAATAGAGAAGAATTAAAGAGATTAAAACAAAAAACTAAAAAATTTAATAGTAAAATATTTAACCAATTTTATATGACAGATAATCTTAAAATATTAATATTATATATACTTAGAGATATAGGAATTATAGATATTAAGAGAATAATGTTAGAAAAAATATTAGACTATGAAATTGAAATTATAAATTGGATAGAACAACTATACCTAGATAATTACTAGAAGGATATTATTCAAATTAAGAAATGTTAGAATATATTAGAAAAACTAGAGAAAATCAAAATAACCTAAATAAAGAAATTTATTATAGAAACCTAATTAGAGAAATAATAGAAAATCTAAAAGAAAAATTAATGTGGATAGAAGAAACCCTAGAAAATATAAAAAAAAGTACATGTGATAGTTTATATAATTTAAAGAACTCACTACGAGAAGAACAACACGAGATGATAAACAACATTGAAAATCTAGAATTAAATATACATTACAGTATAATTAGGATTAATTATTATACTGAAATATGTATATCTACAATTACTATAGGATAAAATGATAAACTGTGAATATTTCAAATATTGGAGACAAGATATGGAAGAAACAAGAGCAACAAAGATACTTATGAAAGAGAATTTAATTGAATATTTTAGAATAAAAGATATAGAACATTTAGAGTACCTCAAAAATAATATAGAAGAATTACAAAGACTATGAGAAAAAACTAAGGAATACTACGACAAAGCATTTAATCAAATACCATTTAATCACCTCCTAATATATGAACATTAATAAGATTAAAATAAATAAACAAAAAATAAAAATATTTAGAGAAGTCAAGAAATATCCATGCACAAATAAGAATAGATTAATAGAACTCAGATAGTTCTTCAAATTTTAGGACTATCAGATACAGTCAACTCAGATACAGTATGGAACTCAGATAGTTCCATCAGATTCGGGACTGTCAGATACAGTCACTCATGTTATCACTTATATCCAGATTCAGTAATCATGTTAACATAGTATTAGTATCATTTGTTATGTTTCATGCATGTATTCTCTTGCTCATGATAGTTAGTCAGTTATTATTATTGTTCATGCATATGAACCCCATGCATTCAGCTACCTCACATGCATACTAGTACAATTAAAGTACTAGCGTATTTGTGCTATGCTATCTTATACCATAGGTTTAGAGACATGAGCTTCAGAGAAACAGTAGATATAAGATATCCACAAACAAAGTTAGAAGTGAGTTCTTATCTTTCGAGGACATTATTATTTCCCTATTATCTCATTAATCAGTTTATTAGTTGGAGTTAGTTGGGGACATGTCCCATCAACTCCTTACTCATACAGTTCATTCAGTTAGAGTCTTTCTAGACTATTATGTTTCAGACTTCAATATGTTCAGTTTTTTTTTGGGTATTCTATTACCCCACACAGATGTTATATAATTCAGACCATGTTCAGTATTGAACCTTATGGAATTTTAGTTCATGTTTCCGCATTATAAAGTATTTTATGTAGTATATAGGTACAGATATTAGTCATGGGTTAGCATATGGTCCTTCGGGGTCATGAACACCGTGTAGCATTCCAGATACCAGATTTGGGGCATTACAAACTTTACATCAGAGCCTAAGGTTCAATAGAGTCTTAGGAAGTCTAAAAGCCGCATCTAGTAGAGTCCTTTACATGGGTGTGTTGCACGCCATATTTATGTGCAAGAGGCTATAAAATGTTTTAGGAATAGTTTTCCCTCTTTCAGTATTTATGTCATCCTAGTGAGCATTATCTTAAGTCAATCTCTTAGTCTAATCTGTTTCTCCCTTTCTTCTACAGAAGATGCCTCCAAAAAGAAGAAACAAAAATTAGTCAGCCCCTCAGGCCAAAGATTCTTTGGGAGATCATGTTTCTCACGCAGAGTTCAAGGCCACATTCACTACTCTTGCTAACTCAGTTGCTACTAGGAATGAATGACCAGCTGTCATTCTGTCCAATTCAGCCGCAACTAGGATTTGGGACATCACCCAAATGAACCCTTCGTCCTTCCTTGGGTCTAAGGTAGATGGGGACCCTCAGGAATTCATTGATCAGGTTTAAAAGGTGACAGACATCATGGGAGTGACTACTGTTGAGAGTGTTGAGCTAGCTACATATCTGTTACAGGATGTGGATCATACTTGGATCAAACAGTGGAAGTTAGAGAGGTCAAACGATGTAGGGCCTGTAGAGTGGGAGGACTTTTTCACCTTATTCTTAGGCAGATTCTTTCCCCTAATAGCTTAGAGATTCTAAGGTACTATAATTCATCAACCTCAGGTAGGGCAGTATGATGGTGAAAGAGTATTCTCTTAGGTTTACTCAATTAGCTAGATATGCCCCTTATGTGGTTGCAGACAGCCGATCTAAGATGGGTAAGTTCATTTCAGGGGTTAGTGATAGCGTGGTTAATGAGTGTAGATCTGCCATGTTGAATAGTGACATGACATTATCTAGACTTATGACTCATGCTTAGCAGATAGAGGAGAAGAATATTAAGTAGGGGAGAAGAAAAATAATAGAGAGAAGACAGGTAGTTTCAACTTCGCTCAGCCTAAATTAGAAGGAGAAAACCATTCCCAGTTTTATCTTAGGTCATCAGTTCCTACTCCTTCTTGAGCCAGTGCTACAGTTCCTAAGTTTAGAGAGGATAACAGAGATAGAGTTCTAGGCTCTAGGTCTCTGAGCAGTATTAGCAATGCCCGAACTAATAGCCTTTGTCAGACTTATGGTAAAAACCACAAGTGTGCTTGCACAGTTGGTAGGGATTTTTGTTTCAGTTGTGGTAAGCAAAGCCACAGAGTCAGAGACTTCCCTCAGTCAGGTTATCAGAGTTATCTCTACCCCCAACTCAGTGCGGTCAAGAACAAGTATCCTTTTCCCAAAATCAATAACTTATTTCACCAAATCTAGGGGCCTAGTTATTTATCTAAGATATACCTTAGATTTGACTATCATCATCTTAGAGTCAAAGAATATGACATTCCAAAAATAGCTTCCGTATGTAGTATGGTCACTTTAAATTCTTAGTCATTTCATTTGGTCTTCCCAATGCCCCAACCACTTTTATGGACTTGATGAATCGTGTGTTCAAGCAATGCTTGGACAAGTTCATCATAGTCTTCATAGATGATATTTTGGTCTATTCCCAGAATGAGTGTAATGATGCAGACCATCTCAGAATAGTATTTCAGACTCTCAAAGATTATCAGCTATTCACCAAATTCAGTAAGTGCGAATTTTGGCTAAGGTGAGTACAATTCCTTGGTGATATCATTTCCGGTGATGGCATTAGAGTAGATCCTCAAAAGACCAAAGCAGTAAGAAACTAGCCCAGACCTGTCTCTCCATCAGATATTAGGAGTTTCTTGGGTTTGGCTGCCTATTACAGATGTTTTGTTGAGGGATTTTCTTCTATTGCATCCCCTATGTCTAGATTGACTCAGAAGAAATTTAAGTTTCAGTGTTCAGATCCTTATGAGAAGAGTTTTCAGGAGTTGATGACTCGACTCACCTCAACTCTAGTTCTAGCTCTTCCAGATGGTTCAGATGGTTTCGTAGTGTATTGTTATGCATCTAGATTAGGTTTTGGTTATGTCCTTATGTATTATGGAAGGTCATAGCCTATGCCTCAAGAAACTTATGCCACATGATAGGAATTATCTTACTGATTATCTTGAGTTAGAAGTCGTAGTCTTTGCCTTGAAGATTTGGAGGCATTATCTCTACGGAGTTCATGTAGATGTCTTCACAGATCATAAGAGTCTTCATTATGTCTTTTCTCAGGAAGATCTCAATATTCATCAGAGAAGGTGGTTATAGATCTTGAAAGATTATGACATAAGTATCCTTTAACATCCGGGCAAGGCCAACGTAGTGGCCAACGCTCTCAGTAGGCTATCCGTGGGTAGTGTTTCTCATGTTGAGGATATTAAAGAAGAAGTTATCTCTGGAAGTCCATCAGCATGCCATACTAGGCGTTCGCTTACTCGATACAGATAAGGGTGATATATGGGTTCAGAGTAGTTTGGAATCATCTCTAGTTTTTGATGTGAAAGAAAAACAAGATAGAGATCCCAGCCTTATCAAGTTAAAAGAGTCAGTTCAGGAATAGAAAATAGAGGTTTTATCCCAAGGGAGAGATAGTGTTCTTTATTATCAGGGTTATCTCGGTGTTACAGGTATAGATGACTTAAGGCAGCAAATTGTTGCAAAAGCGCATGGTGCGGGCTACTCTATTCATCAAAGGGCCACAAAGCAACTTACAGGAAATCTAATGGTGGAGTGGGATGAAGAGAGACATTACAGAGTTTGTGGCTAAGTGCTCTACATGTCAGTAGGTTAAGATAGAGCATCAAAAGACTAGTGGGTCCATGTAGGAGTTCAGTATTCCTTCTTAGAAGTGGGAAGTTGTAAACATGGACTTTATGATAGGTTTGCCTCAAACTGGTCATCAGGATTATTAAGTCTTGGTAATTGTAGACAGAATAATCAAATCAACTCATTTTCTTCCAGTTCATACCTCTTATTCAGTTGAGGATTACGCCAAACTCTACATTTGGGAATCGGTCATATTGCACATTTTTCTGCTATCTATTATCTGAGATAGAGGTACCCAATTTACCTCTTATTACTTGAAAGCATTCCAAAAGGGTCTTGGTACCTAATTTCATCTTAGTACAGCCTTTCATCTTCTGACAGATGGTCAAGCAGAAAGGACCATTCAGATGTTAAAAGATATGCTAAGGGCATGTGTAATCTATTTCAAGGAAAGTTGGGATGAACACTTACCTTTGATTGAGTTTTCATACAACAGCAGCTATCATTCCAGTATTCAGATGGCTCCATTCGAAGATCTCTATGATAGGAGATTTAGATCTCTAATTAGTTGGTTTGAAGTTAGTGAGGCTTTAGTAATAGGTCCTGACTTTTTATTCGACGCCTTAGAAAAAGTCCAGTTGATTAGAGAAAAACTCCGGGATGCTCAGAGCCAACAGAAGTCTATTATAGATATTTGTAGAAAATATCTCGAGTTTGAGATTTGTGATCATGTCTACCTAAATATATCTCCCATGAAGGGAGTGAAGCGGTTCGGCAAGAAAGGGAAACTCAGTCCTCGATATATCGGTCCCTTTAAGATTCTTAGTCGATTTGGCAAGGTAGCTTATGAGCTCGAATTGCCTTCAGATCTATCTGCAGTTCATCCAGTCATTCATGTTTCTTTGCTGAAGAAGTGAATAGGTGACCCATCAATTGTAGTCCCTATTCAGAGCATTGATGTTTAGAACACTCTCTGTTATGAAGAGATTCCAGTCGATATCTTAGACTATCAGAATCGTAGATTAAGGAACAAAGAAGTCCCTCTAGTTAAGGTTTTTTGGCAAAATTAGTCCATCGAGGAAGCTACTTGGGAAACAAAGGAAGAAATGCGTACCAAGTATCCTGATATCTTCTTTTCTAACTCAAATCAAGCTCAAGGTAACAATTCTCCTTAAGCTTACTCAGTTTCATGTTCGGTGTTCATCACAAACTTGTTATGCAGCCTTATGCTCATGTTCCCATTAGAAACTTGGTATCAAGTACCATTGCATATTCAGTCCTGCACATATGTTTTATTTTAATTATGTGTATATGCATCAGACATGCATTCTCATTGTGATAAAGTTAGTTTTTCAAAACACTCAGTCATGCATTCATGAATCAGTTACACATGCTCAAATAAGAATGTTTAGTATTATCTGTTCAGCTGGTCAGTTATGTCAGTCATGAGATCATGTTCCAGTTATTTACGTTCAGTATGTACGCCAGTTATCCTTTCTCCCCTCTCAATCAATCTTATTGGAGGACAAATGTTATCAAGGCGGAGATATTATAATACCCCATACTTTTCATTGCTAATTTCATCTCAAGAATTTCTAGTATTAGCTGCTAAATTTAATGATGGTTATTCCATGAGGAATTTTCAAGATTTTCACTTTTTGTCATGTGGTAAATTCATTAAGCCTTCCATCAATATAATATTTGCCCAAATCCAATAACTTGGTCAGAAGTTATGACTTCTTCAAGTTCTCATCGTAAAATAGCACCATATTAGTCAGTGGCACACTGCGCCACAAGAAGAAATGACATTTAGAAAATTCCAGTCTGGGTTCGTGATTATGGAACATCACGCTAGGGCCCAAATTTATAATTGTCCTTTTCCAGTGTCTTAGCACGATTTCCTCTGTGTCGTGCCAAAGTTCCAGGTTGCAAAAGAAGGGGCAACACGATGGCTCCGCATTATGCTATCCCTCAGTTTCCCAATTGTCAAATTCCAGTGACATGGAACGATAGCTCCATGTCGCACCAGGGGTCCAATTCGAGAAATTTTTAGTAAAATTACATGACGCGTCCAGGGTAAAAAAGGTCAACATCCCACCCCTATTTTAGCTCTTTAACGCATGAATCAACCACTTTTCACCCAAAATATACTCTCATCTCTAAAAAATCTCTGAAGAACAAGCTAGGATTTTCATAGAAGATCCGATTCCAAGAAAGTTTCTCCATTAATCTTCATGAAATCACCAAGGTATACATAGTGTTCATTCATGGACTCTTTTAGTCCATTAAGTCCAAGAATCCCTTTTCCAACTTCAAGTTATGATTTTTTTTATAATTTCAGGATTGGGTTGTTCTTGTTCATGTTGATAAATAAAAAATTAAACTCTACTCCATTTTGGGTGATAATTTTTATGTGGGTTTACTTATTATAGATATAGATTCATGAGAACCTATGACTAAACCCTTGAATGATGAAATTAGAATATGACCATGATGTTTAATTATTGTACAATGATACTTAAAAGTACCATGCCTATAATATGTTTGATTAAATGCTTTGATGAAGAAAAAGTGCCTAACTAGCTTGATACCATGAAATCCCCATGTATGTACAAGTTATTTCTATCATATGTTTTGATGAAATGCTTGTATAAATGTATTATGGATTATGATATTAGTTATATGTTCAATAAGTTATGCTTGGTCATTTTTCCTTCCATCGAGTCTTGGGAGTACTCGTACACAAAACATTAGCTGTATGCTTAGAGCCATATCATGTTATCATGATAATCTCGGTCAAGCTATGATCCTTAGACTTCAAACAGTCTTATGACTCAGGAAATCTTCATGATCTCATGACCTCATTCAGATGTCAGATATTAGTAGTATTTCGTCAGTCAACAGAATTCAATAATTTAGCCTATGTTTAGTTTAGTTAAATCACGTTTAGTGTCTATTCAGATGGAAGTAGGAATTAGCACCGAGTGAACCAAAGGATGGCAACACATTATCAGATGAGGGTGCGATTCTTAGAAGTCATCCTTTCATTCCAAAACTATGTAGCCAGCATAGGTTGATACATTTACACTATCCGATAAGAGTTGATGAGTTGGATAAGCACTTTCACATAAGGGCCTCACCATTCTCATAAAGGGGACACTATCAGATGAGGCTCTCCAACAGCTTGTCCTTACCAGTGGTGCAGTATTAACACCTTTTCCAATAGGGGTTATAGATTGGACTCCAACTTAGCCATAATGGCATATTAGGGGCATGTCAATTAGATAACTACTTCCCAGAGTTTCATATTACAGAATCCGGACTATCAGACAAAATAAATCAGTCTTAGTAATAGAACTCAGATTGTTTTTCAGATTTTAGGACTGTCAGATATAGTCAACTCAGATACAGTACGTAACTCAGATAGTTTCATTAGATTTAGGAATGTTAGATACAGTCACTCATTTTATCAGGTATATTTAGATTCAGTAATAATGTGATGAAAGTATTAGTGTTAGTTGTTATGTTTCATGTATGTATTCTTACGCTTATGATAGTTAGTCAGTTATTATTATTGTTCATGCATATGAACCCCATGTATTTAGCCTACCTCACATGCAAACCAGTACATTCAAAGTACTGACACATTTACGCTATGGTGTCTTATACCATAGGTTAAGAGACAAGAGCTTCAGAGCAATAGTAGATACAAGTTATCCACAAACAGAGTTAGAAGTGAGTTCTCATCTTTCAATGAAATGATTATTTCCCTATTATCTCATTAATTATTTTATTAGTTGGAGTTACTTGGGGACATGTCCCATCAAATCCTTACTCAGACAGTTCAATCAGTTAGAGGCTTTCTAGACTATTATGTTTTAGACTTTAGTATGTTTAGCTTTGTTTTGGGTATTCTATTACCCCACACAGATGTTATATAATTTAGACCATGTTCAGGATTGAACCTTATGGCCTTTCAATTCATGTTTATGCATTATAGAATATTTTATGTAGTATACTGGTACATATATTAGTTCTATGTTATCTTATGGTCCTTAGGGTTCATGATGTAAGACCCCATAAAATTGTCTCATAGTTTGAGCCTTTATGCATGTTCAGTAAAGTGTTAATCCAGCCCTAAAAGTTTGAGAAGTGTCTTTCCAAGTGAGAAGTATTTTGAACCGTATAGAATTTTCTCAAATTCAACCAAATACGATACTCGGGCAAAGAGTTAGAGCCATTTTAGTGCGATAGTGTGCCACTTGGCACTTTAGCGCATTGCGAAGACAGCCATAATGGCAATCATCAAAATCTAATGAGCCTTTTTGGTTCGTCGTGCCAAGGCTTAATTTTAGAATTGTCAATTTCCAGTGCACTAATGCGATTCCACTGCGTCGCAATGCTTTTCTAGTTTGCAACCAAGGTGGCAACGTTATTTCCACCGTGTCTTACCATCAAGCATTTTCCCAATTGTCCAATTATCAGTGAACTGGCACGATTATGGTGCATAGCGCCAGCATGAAAAAAAAGGATTCTTCCAGTTTCAAACTTTTAATTCCAAGGGCTTTTTGATCTTTCCCCTTTCTTTTTCAGCCCCTATATATACCAGATAAAAGGCTCTCTGCCTGATTTCCTATCTTCAACATCAAAACTAGGGTTTTACAAAATAAAAACCCTTATTTCTTCTCCAAGCCAAATCAATAGAGATCAAAGGAAATCAAGAAATCAAGAATATCTCCTAGACCTTTCAAGAAAGAGTTTCTCTAAGGTATGCAGATGTTGATTCTTGGGTCCCTTTCATCCAAGATGCTCAAGAACCTTTTTCTAAATTTCAAATCTTTTATGTTTATGAGGTTTCCTGATTCATGTGAGTTGAAATTGATGTTCATGATATCATTGAGTTTTGATTCATGTTTGGTTATAAGGTTTTACAGTTTTGACCTTAGTATGTGATATTCATGTGATGTTCATGATAAACCCTCTCCAAGATACTTGTTAAGTAACGTATTCATGTCAATTAGGTGTAGAAATTATTGAATAAGCAAAGTATGCTCCCCTATGTTTTATAAAATTCTTATGTGAAGGAATTAGAGTCATTCTATAATGTTTAATAGAAATCCCCAATTGTGTGTAAGCCCATGCATACCAAGTGTTTGTTGAAAAGCCTTAGTGAATGAATTGTGTCATGATAGCATGAAATTCCCTAATTATGTGCACTTTGATACATGCTAAGACTTTAATACATGCTAAGTGTTTGATGAATGAATTATAACATGATAGCATGAAGTTCCCCAATTATGTGTTCTTCGGAACATGCCAAGACTTGAATATATGTGAAGTTCTTGATCAAAGGCATAGTTGAATGGTGTATGATCCAGTAGCATGTCCCCCTGTGTTATTACATGTTTAGGATTCCTAAATGCTTAAAGTCCTGCCTTAATGATTGTGATGGTGCATGATTGTCCATGGTCTTGATCAAGTACAAACATGATCATTTTCTTATCATTGATAATAGAATTCAAAATTATTCGCTAGAGATGTTGATCTCCCATTGAGTTAGTTGAGAGCAGTGAGCTCAGAATTCAGTCATTTGCGAGTATATTCAATTAATGATTTCCAGTTTTCTCATATTTCGAGATCATTCGCTAGATAAGACTGATCTCAACTCTAGTACTCATTTATCAATATCAGATGATTCAGTTATTCAGTATCTCAAGAATTAGTAATAAGTTTGAATGAAAGTAAACTAGTATCCGAGTTTCAATATTTCGAGTCATAATGATTTCGATTAAGGTTTATGCATTCATGCATGTCTTATTATTATGTACCCTCATGATTATTTAGTTAAGTAATTGTTTATGCATAATCCCTTGGATTTAGCCTTACCTCATCTTCATACTTGGTATATTCCTATACTGACTTATTTGCGCTCTAGGGTTTTATTTGACACCATAGGTTCAGAGGCACGAGATCTAGAGTACCCTTAGCAGCTTAGTCCCAGTCAGCAACAGTAGACATAGCAGTGAGTCCTCTTTATTCGAGGATGATCCTTTTATCATTTTGTATCAGATTTTCTTTAGTTTTAGTTGACAGAGTTAGTTGATAACATGTCCCATCAACTCCACCGTTCAGACAACTTAGAGGCTTTTCAAATAGATATATCAGTATTCAGTTTTTAATTTTGAGTATTTTTAGATGTTTTGAACCTTATGGCCAGTTTCCACATTTATTAGCTATATTATACAGTGTTTAGGTATAGATATCAGTAGAGGGTTAGATTATGGTCCTTTGGGATCATGTGCACCATGTCATGTTCTGGTTCCTAAAAAGTTAAGTTATTGCACATGAGCACCGTGTAGTATTCTGGGTACCAGATTCGGGGCGTTACACAGCTCTTGGGATTTTAGACTTTTTAGTACTCGCTTAGTTTACATATGGTCGGTAGGAAAATATTTAGTCCATGGGTTGACTTGGTAGGTTTTGGGAGTCAATTTTTTCAGCTCTACTTCTAATCTCGAACATGCATTAATCATGATCAAGATGGAAAATATCCCAATCATCCATAATTTCTCCTAAAGTAGCAAAAACACCCTTTTCTCCATTTTCATGAACTTATCATACAAATCATGGTTTTCGGCAAAACAAAGCCAAAACGGATCATAACTAACAAAAAGGCCTTAGAACATTGAATGTTTTCCTCATTTTAAGCATCGAAAGTGCTATATTTCAATAGCGTATCAACACCCTCAACATATAATGTTTGCATGTCCTCAGGTTAATAAAACACAAAGAAACAAAAACGATGCTTAACCATAAGAATCTAAGATAGTTAAGAAAGTCAGTTATCATATTAAGTTCAAATCACAACATCCCCTCCTATACCTTTTTTTGAAACCAGCTGTGTATGAATATGAAGTACACCAATGTGACACAAAGGCATCAAGGTATAGTAACTACATTAGCAATATACAAATAGGCTAGCAAGGTGACTCAAGTTACCTCACAACAAGAATGTCCCACTCACTCATATGAAATAATGCATGTCAATGCGGGGATGGTCAAGAGACACTCACATTCACCAAAGCAGTTCCAGTTAATACATGTTAAATACGATAGGCTTGCCCTTATTTTCTTTACCTCGACAATCAAATAGTAAAGCCAAGATAACTGTAGGACTTTTCTCGGCTTATAATGTAGGTTTGGAGGCTAGAATGATAGATATGGACATTTAAAGCGACTAAGTCTCCTTGGTACTACACTAATTTTTGGGGACTTACTTACTAGCCAATTTCTTTTTATTCCACCCTTATTCGCCCCTTTTATTCTTTTATACACATTTAGGACGGGTGTGGTCTTTTATTATTTCTTTTTCACATATTCACATCTTTTTATTTTCATTTTTCTTTTCTTTTTCTTTTTTTTATTTTCTTTTTCTTTTTCTTTTTCTACTACACCCAGCCATCGTAACATTTTTTCTTATTTTACCCTTCTTCATACCCATTTTTCAATATGCACCCCATTAATAGCCACCCTTAAATTAAGTTTTTGCCTAAGTTAAGGTGCACAATGTCCAAAGAGGACTAGGTCTAAAACAGGTTCATTGTAACACAAATGGGAAGGCGAAAGTTGTGACAAGAAAAATAGGCTCTAAGGCTTAAAATCGGGATCAAGGGATACAATTTGCACATGGAAGGTCATTTAGGCTAAAACTGGACTAAAATTAAAATGGCGTATAATCCTTTCCAAACCGACTATCCTTCAACCTAAGCAAGTCTAACCAGGCAAGTTTTGAATTTAACATACAAAGAAAACTAGGTAGTATCTCACACTTACATAGCTTATATTTAACATCACCAAATCCTACTTATATTAGCTCATGTAATTGTTAAAAAATGGTTATTATGTTCCTTACGCTAATTCCATAACAAGATCCACTAAGTTAATACATATGTACATAAATCACAGTTCCAAAACATAAATTTTTAGGGGGTTATCAAATTCAGTCAAAATTTGATTCCTGCCATAAATACTAAAAACACACCTATTCAAACAAAACATCACAATACATAAAAAACAGTACGACACATAATTTTTCTAGATATGCTAGTTCTACAACTATACCACGACCGATAAAAAAGAAGCACGACAAAAAAAATCCATAGAGAAATAGTATGCCCACCCCTAACTAAACCTTGTGGACTATCCTTAATGAGCTAAAACATAACAAAATATAGGAAATTAAAAGCATACCTAGGATGCACTAAGCACCTAAGTCAGGAGCTTCCTCAGATGGGGACATGTAAGTTGGCAGAGAGGTGATAGTGGCGGTGCACTATTGAATGATGCACCCACTACTATAGCATCACACCTTGTAATGCACCGAATATGGTACCCAAAATGTTACACGATGCTTATTACCTTGAAGGACCACGAGCTAACCCATGAGTGATATCTGTAAATTATCACTAAATACTATATTGTCAGTATGCAGAATATAAGTTATAAGGCCATAAGGTTCAAAAAAGAACAAATACTAGCTATAATACAATGTCTGTAATGGGGTATGAAAATACCCAAAACTGAGATAAACTACCTGAAATATGCTGTAGTCTGAAAGCCTCTAAACTATCTGAAAACTATGGAGTTGATGAGACATGTCCCTAACTAACTCCAAACTATTAAAATAAACTGAAAACTAAAATAATAATGTAATTATGTCCTCGAAGGATGAGGACTCACAACTGACTCTTAATACTAAACTGAGAAACTACTGATGCTCTGGCGCTCATGCTTCTACACCTATGGTGTAAGACACAATAGCGCAAATGCGTCAGTACTTTGAATGTACTGGTATGAAAGTGAGGTGGGATGAATGCAAGGGATTCCATATGCATGAACAATACTAACTGACTGGCTAACATATATGTGAGAATACATGCATGCATACGTAACTATATCTGACATCGTGATAGGACTAATATTGAGTTTTGACTACTGAGTTTACTAATAATATGGATTTACTACCATCTAAGTTGATGAATATAGAGATACAAAATAATTGTGGGACTGATATTATGTTATTGATACATGAATAATTGTGTCTGACAATTTTATTATGAAGAACTGGTCTGGTTGACTGTATCTGATACTCCTAAAGATGAATACTGATAACATGAGTTTTGATAACTGATATCATTGATAACATGAGTGATTGTATCTGATAGTCCTAAATCTGATGGAACTAGCTGAGTGACTATATCTAACAGTCCTAAAATCTGTAGAGATATTTGAGTTCTATTACTGAGATTGAGACTGAGACTAAAAACTGAGACTGTGGGAAGTAATCATCTAACTGACATTTCCCAAACCAAGCTAACTAGGGTGCAACCTATAACCCTAGTTTGAAGGGTGTCAATACCGCACCATTGATAAAGGCAAATGATGTGGAGTCAGTCATAATCTAGCAGGTGACCCCTGGGATCAGTCCTATACATTTAAATATGCAAATGGGTGATCCCTGAGTATGTCAGTTCTATCTAACGGGTGACATCTCATACCTACACTGGCTACATAGTTCTTGAACTTAGGGATTTTTTCTAGGGATCTCAGTCCTATATAGAGGGTGAGTCCCTATCCCTAGGCTCGCTCAGTACTGAATCCTACTCCCATCTAAACGACACTAAACTGATTAACTGAACTGACTTGATACTTATGGTATCGTTTAGCGGAGCTAAACTGAGTTTACTGAGTTTCGTTGACTAGGAGTACTGCCATTATTGAGATTATTGAGATTACTAAGTAGGACTGATCTAATGGATACTGAATTTACTGTGATTTCCTGAGTCATGAGACTAACTAAATTCTACTGATCATGGCTTGACTGAGATTATCATGAAAACCTGACATGGCTCTAAGCACACAACTAAATTGTTGGGTACAAGTACCCCCAGGACTCAATGAAAAGAAACTGACATAGCATGGCTTTCTGAAACAAATAACTAACAACACATCTCATAATTTATATATTAAAGCACTTCCCCAAACATGTGATATGTATAAACTTGTACATAAATGGGAATTTCATAATATCATGATATTTGGGCACTTTTCCTTCATATATGCACTTAATCAAACACATGGTAGGCATAATATATGCAGACAATATTATACCATAATTAAACATCATGATTCAACGTCTAATATCATCATCCTAGGGTTTAATCATAGGCTCACATGAATATACATCTGTACAAACCAATTCCATATAACATTGATCACCCAACATGGATTTGGATTGAATTGATCATTCTCAGCATAAAAAAAACAAACCCAACATGAAGTACATAAAGAAATCCATAAACTTGAACTTAGAAAAGAGATTCTTAAGCTTCATTGATGAAAGGATTCCATGAATAAACACTATGCATACCTTGGTTCATAAATAGAGAAAGATTGATGGAGGAAATTATTGAAATTAAATCTACTATGAAAAACCCTAATGTGTTCTAGAGAGGATTTTGAGAGAATATAGTATATTTTGGAGTAATTGAGGCTCAAATTCGTGTTTTTGAGCTTATATAGGGTGGGGAAATTTACCCTTTTAACCCTAGGAAATGCATTTTAGTTCTTGTGAAATTTTTTCAATTTTCATCCTTGGCACGACGCGCCACTATCATGCCAAGTCACTTGAACTGGACAATTAGGAATTTGCATGGTGGTGCGACGCGTAGTTATCATGTTGCCACCATATTTGAGACCTAGAAGTTGGCCGCAATACGTCACTATCGTGAAGTAATATTGGAAATTGACAACTGCCATTTAAGCTAGCTCCACAACGCGTTGATGGCTCAGGTGATACACTGTCTCACTAAAAAAGGCTTTAACTCTTCGCTCGGGTGTCGGATTTGGGAAAATTTTGTATGAATGGAAATCTTATTGAATTTCCCACATGAAAAATAGTGAAAATATTAAAAATACCACATGTATAAAAGTGTATTAATCTTTGAAACTAGTCTTTGATATTTTTGGAATGAATGTAAGCTGATAGAAGTATGGGGTATTACACGCCTCTGCCTATTTTTGAATGCAGTATCTAATGAATCATGTCTGTCTTTTTCAAGGGCCTCCTCCTCTATTAGAATTGGATCCTATAAATTATGTAGGTGATCTCTCTTGGTTCCAACTGTTGGGACCTCCTCATCATTTTCTACGAAGAAGTCAAAATGTCTCACTGAATGTGGTGGTGACATGTAGACTACAGTGGGTATCATAGAGGGAGTAACTACTACATGGATCTCTACAAAAGAGCGTACCTCTATCGTAGGATATCAAAATCCTTCCTCATCTTAATAAAATTTGGCGATCCTATCTCTGTATATTAGGTTGTAACCCGTCTCTCCAGTTCATCAATCCATGTCTCAAAATTACCAAGAAACTCTGGTAGTGCAGCTCTCTGAGTAGCCTCTCACCTAGCCTCGACCTACTCAAATCTAGTCTTGACCCCTAATCTTACCTGTCTTAAGGGTGTAGTCATCACAATCTTAACAACCTTCAATCAAGAAGTAGTAGATATCTGGCTATCCACTAGGCTCTTTAAAAACACACTAGATACAATAATCATACCTGTCACAAAAGATATAGTGGATGGGATAGAAAGCTCTATAGATGCACCAACCTGTGGTTATATTGCCTGTTATTTAGGTCACCTAGAAGTACCTGAATATGCCATACCTTTCAGGTTTCTTGTCTGGATAGTAGCAGTAAAACTTATTCTCTCATTAATACTTAGTACCTTAGATACACCTACCTCATCGCATAGTCTCTGCATCATATAAGGAAATGATAGGCTAGTCAACTCACCAAATGCTCTATCGTGTAGCGAATACCTGAGGGAGGCAGTTATGTCAACATCATAACCAGCCATCAAGCAGGAAACAATGCAACTCCTTCCCATATTAATGTATTATCTTTAGTAGTGGGAAACATGCAATATCAAATCAGTAACCACAAAAATCAATCTTTGAGTGCCAACATGCCCTTATTAATCATAGTTGGCCCCTCAATCCATAGGTCCTTATCTCCTTGTGGTGAAATATAACTGCATATCCACCTATCCATCTTCATCCTCTTAGCCTTGTGTTCAGCATCCTGCAAAATATGGTGATCCCATGCGATCCTTAATATGTGGTCGCACTGTGTTGAAGATGCGGGTGTAGTATAATCTTTGAGAAACATAACTCAGCAAATAGTCTCCTCTCTACCATAAACTCTGACCCCTCTTACTAGTATGTGATCAAGCTACGACTGTCGTAAAAATCTGATAACACCTGGATGATAGAGCATTGGAAGGACTTTGGTGGTTTTGTAAGATGGATAAAACTCCCTCAACATTGATGGGTACTAAATTCTTATTGCAGAAAGAATGACTCATGTTATGCACATGATAGCAGATGACTCCAAACTATTCTTCACCCAAACACTACCCTCAGTTGAATCAACTAAACAAACGCCTAACCTGGCAAGTTGATGAACTTCCTGAACTGACTTTTTCTTTCCATCCTATTGAGAGAATTCGCCACTACATTGGCCTTGCCCAGATGATACAGAACACTCATTCCATAATCTTTCAACATCTCTAAGCACCTTCTTTGATGTAAGTTAAGGTCTTTCTACAAAAACACATACTATAGGATTTTATGGTAATTATTCTTTATGTGCATTAGTGGTGGTTTTGGATAATTAGATTACATGGGACTTGTTTAATGGTAATTGTAATTGGTTTTGGTTAAATTATCCCCCCAATGTTCTTGAAAACATGCTATAATAATTTAGTGGCCTAGTCATCCACTCGAGTTGATGCTTGTCAAATGCTGCCTTCAGCTGTGGTAACTGCTCCTCCATGATAAGTCTATCTGGCGCTACGCATAGATATATCATGTAGGTCTACCTAGATCCCATATAGTGCTTTTAGGCTGATATATGTGTTATATCTCCTCTATACACCATCTTAGATATCTCTCCTCGGGAGGTACTTCTGGGGCATTTGCTGGTATGGGTGCCTTTAGTTCAATATGGGATACCTATGATGTACCCTCTTCAGACTGGGGTACCTCTATCTATTATGTATGAGTAGCAGTAATCTTCTTAGACCAGGGTTCCACTAATGACTACTTCTGCTTAATCTTCTTAGAAGAATCGTGGGACCCCTCCTCAGATTGGTTGTTGTATGCTTAGCCTGTGGAGTATACTCATACTTTATCTCTTCCTCTTCCTCCTCCTCATCATCATCATAATTTGGTGGAAGAGTATATGGTGTCGATATCCTCATGGACCTTATCCTTGGTCGGGCAACGGCTAACTGAGTAGCCTGGATAGTCTATCCTCAAGTGACTCCATGTGTCATTACAACTTCAGCATCAATATGACATGGTCTCAAATATTCCTCCACCAATCTGCTAAGCTAAGGAGACTATTTCTATCTCTTCAAAGTACCATCTACTTTATTCTATGCTTCTTTAGGTTCCATGTATACCTAAAAAACTAGTTGTTAGCTTTTAACAAAAGTAAGGGATAGTTAAAGTTGAAGAAAAACCCAAAATTCAAAAAATTTGAATTTTTCCTCACTTTTCAAACCCCTATCACCTATTTGAAAGCCCAACAAGTTCAATGTATACACGGTACCTAAGAATCATGAATTTCAAAGCAAAAAAATATGTTCAACTCATAGTATTACTTTCATTCATTCAAGTTCAACTCGTTGTATTACTTTTATTCATTCAAGTTCAATTTCCAGTTAGGGCCTAACTTAGAATTTTAACTCAAAACAAGTCCCTACATTATTATTTTAGGAAATATCAAGGCTCACTCATACAAGCATGATAGTTTCTATATATTTAACAATGAAATGAACATATCAACTTGTTTCAACAATAGATAAAACATTATATTACCATTAGGAGCCAAGAAAGTTACCTCTTATATGAAAATCCAAAAGAGAATAAGGAAAAACTCAAGCAAAACCAAGGGTGAAACTTATTTATAGCATGTTTGGAAAAGTTACTATCTCAAACAAGTGTCAATTTTATCTTTTCTTAAGTGTGGTATTGGTTTATGTTTAAAGTGGAAAGTTTGAATTCAAAGAGAAAATTGAAGTTTTGAGGATTATAATGAGTTAGAATAAGGGTTAGATGGTTTTTATATATGTGGAGGCTATAATAGGTCATATTTAAATATTGGTGGGCCTAAAATTTTAAGAACAAATTTGACCTATATGTGATTTATACCAGCGCCCTATACCAGCGGTCGGGTCCTGGGCATAGGTAGCACCTGTGGGCCACCGATGTTGGGCGTAGGTGCCAAGCCAAATTTTTTGGCCCACTTTTCTGCAACCTAGACTTTGCAAATTGACATTTTTCAAGATACTTATGGTCCCATAAAATAAGTTTTAGCTCCCAAAAGTAAAATTAGTTCCCAAACTCCAAAACATACCATATTCATCCTCAAAATTTAAACTTTTCAATTTTTTACTCGGCATATCATTTAGTGCTTGTGACCATGATGGGCTGACCATATTATCCCCTTACTTATAAATCTATGAATGTAGAAATGTTTATTGTATTCCAGGTAAGGTCAAAAACCGACAAACCTACAAAATAAAAACAAAAAAAATGTAAACACTAAAATATAGTAGGTTGCCTCCCACTCAGCGCTTGATTTAACATCGTGTCATAATGTCACTATATTGGTAACTCATACTTTACCAACAATCTCATGGGTTTTCTCCCATAGATAACTTGATTTAACATCGTGGCACATCACGACACGTCGCAAATATTTTGATTACTCATAATTCATCAAGACACACATAGAAATATCCTCCAAGGTTATCAATATAGTTAATAACTAATAATACCCTCATATTGTTTATCTACTACATAGAATTTCAGATACTGAATGTCGTCTTCTCACCATTAACTTAAAATTTTTGCTCACTCTTTTTAATGTCAACCATAGCTTTACCTGTGGCCTTGAATAGTCTTCCAAAGACAATGGGCATCTCGGTGTTAACCTTATAGTCCAAGATTATGAAGTTAACTGGGAAAAGGAATTTTTCCACCCTAACAATAACATCACAAGAGATTCACATGGGCTTCTTCACTGTGCGGTCAGCCATCTATAACCACATCGATGTCCATTCTAGAGGGTTCAAGCCTAGTTGCTTGAAAATAGCTAGTAGCATCTAATTAATGCTGGCCCCTAAATCACACAAGGCTCAGGAAAACCTAGATGACCCAATAGTGCATAGTATAGTGAACGCTCCAAGATCACCTTTTTTTCTAGGCTAAGCACCTAGTTGTGACTGCACTCTAGTGGTGCACACCCTCAATATCCTTAAAAGTCACTCCTTTCTTCCTTGTGACTAACTATTTCATGATCCTTGCATATCCATTAATATTCTCTAACACCTCAAGAAGTGGTATGTTCAAACCCAATTTTATCATCATTGTAATCAACAGTCTGAACTTATATTACCTTTTTTTTTTGAAATCTGTCTCTGAGGAAAAGGAAAGGATGGTCTCAGAATTGGTCTTACCTTTGGCACAATTATCGGACCCTTACCTTTATCTTTAATGACTTAGTGTATTTCATCTGCTACCTTCTTAGACTCGTCAACATATGTCTCATCATCAACCACTTTCTATGGTAGGCATTGAGGGATCCATGGTAGTGATACAACTCCCCATAGTAATAGTAAATATGTGACCATTGTTTTTTATATTTTGCACTGTGTTTCTCGGAAGGGTACCTGGTTTTCTCTGGTTTAGATTTGTAGACATCTGCCCAAATTATTGCTCCAACTGCTTGATAGTAGTGGTATGTGACTCGACCTTCTAGGTCAATCTAAAAATATCAGCCTTAATCTCCTTAAAATGGTATCTTTATTTTCCTGATCCTTTGCAAATTTTTCCAACGTCTCCTCCCAGCTAGATTCTGTACCATGTCTACCAGGTGAAATATATTTGTCTCCCTTCTCTCTATAGTATTTCTTCTACCTTCAGCCACGATGTTTCTCTTTGCTACGGTCTCTATACCTATCATAATAGTCCCAACTTTAGTTCCCTTTCCCTTAGGCTTGGAAACCTGCCATCTGATGATCTAGGTAATTAGCTTCCTCTTTTAATTAAGACTCGTATGCTTTGGAAGCTGATCCTTGTGTTGCTACTGTATTAACTTTCTCAGAACTTGTTGTTGTAAACTACTTTTCTAGAACCCCTAAATTAGTCCTGAGTAATGAAATTTCTTAAACTACTATATTATCAGTTGATCTATGGTCACAGGAGGCACAAAAAGCAAAAGTACTAGATGCTCTCTCATGCTCCCAAGTTTGCCACCTCGGTTAGTGAGTGAGATTAGATCAAATATCTTCGAAGCTGTCTCCTATTGTATCCTCATAATATCCTATGGTTCTTGTCAATAATCGTACTTCCCCTACTTTACCAATTTGCCAGGGTTTCCACAACCCTAGCTTTGGGTTTTAGCCGATAATGATTATGAATAAATCAATAACATTGAAAATAATATATCATAGTGATAAGATTAAAGAAAACGCACAAATGTAAACTAAATAATCAATCAAAGTTAATATAATGAAATCTCAAGATCTAAGATGGATCTTGTAATCAAAATATATTTCTATGTGTTAAAAAGAACCGCTACTAGTACAAATATAAAAAATAAAATTAAGAAAATAAAAAAATGTTTAAACGAATCTGAGGGATATTCTTGTCTTTATATATACTAATCCCGTGGTATTAAATCTCATCTATTACTAATACCACCATATGTGATGTATTAGTAATACACCCTATAATACCATGTAGGGTGTATAACTAATACATGGTATTAGTAATACATTGGTTCAAAATCCTACCAAACATAATATTAATTAATACCACACTTAATACAAGGACTATTTCTCCTAATACGGCCTACCAAACGACCCCTAAGTCTCTAATGACGATAACCCATACTATGATCTTCATATTGTAGAAGTGTAGTATAAGTACCAAATGAATGATAATCAGTAGGCAATTGCCAACTGAGCTCCAAATATAAAGTAGATATATACAACATATAAACATAATGGAAACTACACCAACGAGTCCAGAATTTATACATCAATTCAATGAGAATAATAAGGGAAAACTATTATATTAAAGTCCAAGAGTCATAACAAGACTAAGCGAGTATCAAGGTGAACTATCCTCTTCAGGCCACATTCATCAGATGTCAATACTATACCTTGTATCCTAGATCAATATATGAATGAAGAGCGAAAAAATATATATATAGCTATATACAAGGTTAAGAAATATATATACAATATGAACATGCGAAGGAAGGGACACACGGCAGTGCCGTAGCTTCATATAGCTAAATATATATCTATAATATATTAAAAGTATATAGACCCTTAGCAAAGTGATTTGATCTTTTTGTACTTCATTAAAACACCTTGCAATAGACAAAATAATCTTTTTAGTTTTTTGTTTAATTATTGTATTATTTAATTGAGACCTCCTAAAATATATGGAAAGAATCCTATAAAATAAATATATAGAAAGAAATTAGGAATCCTAAACTGCCTAAAGTATATAAATCTCAAAATATATATAAGTCGTAAAACATATGGAATGAAATTAACAATCTTAAAATATATTTAAGGAATCACATTTTATTTTAATTTAATATATAGGCTTGACATATGTGTTCTAGCCCCATGGATCCAAATCTTTTTTTTTACCATTTTCACTTTTTCTGTTTTTTTCAAATATGAGATTTTCTCTCTAGGGTTTTAAGATTTCATTTGCTGCCTTTTTAAAAAAAAATTACCTTCAAAATAAGTTCATATTCTTTTGTTATTTGTTTAAATTAGGCTTAATAAATTGAAGATGCTTTGACTTGGGTTTTTTCAATAATTTTAATTTTTTTGTATTTGCTTCCATAAATAAATCATTATTGATTGATTTTTAATATGTTTGTCCAGATGAAGAAAATTTATGTGAATCATTCAAACGAGACTTCATGTCGATTCGAGTAAATTTAAGGTATATTTTTTCTATTCTAAATTTTGTTTCTTATTTATGATAGCTCTATTTCTTATTAATGTGTAAATCAAGTTAATACTCTTTTGTCAGAATCATACCTAAACAAGAAAAAACTATTGAGAGAAAAATAAAGTGAAAATTGTGATTTGTCATGATAACAAATAAACCATAGTGTCAAAGAAATATTAAAAAAAGTCATTAGTTGGTTAGGAGATAAAACAAAATAGGGATTCGAAATTTCACAAGTTAGCAACTCAAATTTATAATTGATTTCAGTCTTCTATCAGGTTCTTAGAGATGGACGCTAGGAATTATTTGCATCGCTCAATTTCATTTTTAGTGTCATCATCTAAACACAACAACATATTTTTCCCCTCAAAATATAATATCAAAATAATTAACCTTTCTAACTTTTTTTTAAAAATTTATTTTTCATATAATTATTTCATAATTTCTAATTATTATTCTTCTGTGAGAAGTCGCGTGGCATGGAATGTGACTTTATTTGCCTTGACGTAGGTGGTATGGAACGAGAGAAATTGGAGATTTTTTAAGGGTAAGTTTTCTCTACCAAGAAATTAGCATTACATGACTTTAAGTGGATCTGATTTATAATAGCAGGATTTATGAAGGCATGTTAAGTATATTATTTGATGTAAAAGATAGTAATTTTTTTTTATACACTTATTATTATCATCATTCACACGTGTGAAACACCTATACTTGACTAGTATATACATATAGATATACATAAAAATGCGGTCATCTCAAAGAGTAATCTAGATCATCATATCCTCATTCTAAGTCCTCATCATGATACTATCAGGATTTATTAATATCATTGTCAAGGTTTCTAATCCAACGGCTAGACATGAAATGACGATGAATAATAATGCAATCATAAGATAAAAAAGAACCCAAAAGTATACCTCAAATCTCGCTACCAAACAAACAGTCAATTTGTATAAGCTAGACATAATAATCACCATAACAATGATAATAAGAATATCAATAAAAGCGCGAATAGCCGAATACTCCAGACAACCATATACCTAATCCAGCCTATATATACCCCCACCACCCTAGACTCAAAAGCTACAATCAACATACAACAAAACAAGACATACCTTCACCCATATCCATGCATTGTTCCATACCGGCTTATAGAAATAGGTGCATACTAGTGATAGACGATGCATATGCTGGAATGAATGCAAGGTAAACAATCAATATCATAACTCATCATAACTATCATCATCATGACCATCATTATTGTAATCAACCTCTGGCCTTTCTGGGTATCAATGTATCAACATAATATCCTCCGGTACTGCCAGGTATCAAAATCCTTATAATAGTATCATGCAGCCTTGTCGAGCATCAATGTCATTACAATAGTATCCTCCATCCTTCTCGGGTATCAAGATAATCACAATAGTATGCTTCGTCCTTGCTGGGTATCAATATAAACAAATAGTATCCTCTGGCCTTGCCGAGTATCAATATCATCACAATAGTTCTCTCCGGCCTTGATAGATATAAATATCATGACAATTACCATTACAGATAAACATATACTAATATACTCATGAACATAATCATATCACCATAAATTATGTTTATAGTCAATAATTCCCAATTACTCTTTATTAGCTAACGAATGCTATTTATCATAAAATCACTAGTTCGCTAGTCAGCACATGACCTCTAGTTATTTTTCTAAACTTTATCCTTATTCAAGGCATTGAAACTAACAATTATTTAATAGATAGCTACCATCTAACATCTAGCCGAGGTTCTTCACTAGACTATAATCACCATTTATCTACTAATCATCATATAACCATTAACCATTATTAGACAATCTATAATCACTTATCATCTAACCATCTTTTATTAACTGATATTATTCATTAGCTAACGTCGTTAACCAACTAATTATCATTTAACTATTCATTAATCAATCTTTTAGTAGTTGATCATCACTATTAACTAGTCACCTCTTATTACCAACATCACTTATTATCTAACCTCGTTAATACACAACTCATTTATTGACCAATTAACATCCCAAACTTAGTCATCCATCATCAACTAATCTTCATCTATATTAGAACCGACCTCACTATAAGCCATGTATCAACCATCAATAGCTACCATATTTACTCACAAACTAATACATTTGATTCCTAGCCACCAACTATTATATTATCTTAATAGAAAACTAACTACCACATAGTGTAACCTTTAATTAAGAAGAACAATCATAAGATTATATTTCATATAGACTCACATAAGTAATCGATAAAATAATCATGAATATACCAAATCTATGCATGTCATAACCAGCATCCAATCAATACATTCGTAAGCAACATACCATATCTTCCTCCATCCCATATAAGAGAGATGTGAATATAAAACATGTATATGAATCCATAAACTGTAACTCTATACTTTATAATAATAAATACTTCTTGAATATACAATCATTATCCTAACACGACCCTTGGCCCAATAATATATCTGGAGTTCATATCAATAATCATATCTATAAGCCAAAGCAAATCTCTAGTCATCTCGTATATAAGAGGCATCTCACATCTAGGACGCATAATATCATATAAGCATGTAATTACCTCTATTACAGGATATCGTATATCAATAGGTCATAAATCATGACAATGAGGAATATAACCTCTCTAGGACAATTGTCATATCTTAGAGGAATATTGTCTTTATAGATCCGACAATCATAACCAAAAGGAGAAAGCATCTCTAAAGGCCGAACATCACATCGATGAGAGAATGGCATCTCTATAGGCCATACATCAAGTCTATGAGGTAATAGCAACTCTATCAGCCAAACATCAAGTCTAATAGGAAATAACATCACATCATAAACGTAGAACATCTAATCTAAAATACAGAGAGAAGGTAATAGGGTTAAAAGGGGTATAAACATACCATCTTATGGGTTCAAAACCCTCATCTAATCTCCAAATGTCACAATAAAGGCTAGGTCATGCATTTCATAATAAATCCTAACATCCAATTCACACGTGATATATATATCACATGTCATCTATGAATAAGAATAGATAGAAGCTTACCTCGAAGTTGAACCATAAAACCTCACATCATGCACTAGATGCTCATCTTCACTTCATAATCCCTAAAATTCTATCACACTAATAAAACTATGATCTACTCGTCAATACTAGACTAATGATACCCATAATGCACTATAGTGCTTCGGTTCAAAAAATGACACCTAAACCCCTAAGTGGGTCCCGTATACAAAAAATGAGTTTCAAGACCAACCCAATCCTCAAATACGATTAGGAAGTTTTATCCCTCTGGAAATTGATACAAATCACCCATATTTGGGGAAAAAATCATACCTCTAGTAATTGGGAGTTTTGGACCTTGAAATTAAGAATTCAACACTAAAATTAAAGGATTCATACCTTAGAGTTGATGTTAGTAATGATTACGCAAATAATCCAAGCTACCAATAAATTCCCAAGACTCTTTGTAAGGTTTACACAATCTATTAGGGTTTTGGCACTGAAGAAAATGGAGAAATTAGCCTATTCTCAACCAAAATAACTATTTAAAGGACACCTCCCAGGGACACAGAAAGGTCTAACACGGAGCCTCGCATACCGCAATCACGATCATCGCGCTCACTATGAAGCCACCGCAATTGTGGTTATTTTCTGCAAGAAACGATAGCCAAAACTTGGAATTTGATACAATGTTTTGACCAATACCTCAGGATGCATCCAGAATCTATTTTTCAGAAGCAAAATTTAAACCACACTAAATTCGATGGTTTAGATGTTCTGGCAAAGTTGGATTTTTAATCCGAGGTAGTTTTGACAAGATTTGGGTCCCACACCTAAACTTTTGAATTTTCAATCTTTCGATTGAAAGGTCAAAATGAGATCGGGTGCATTGGGACCTAAACCAAAGGTCTACAAACCCTAAAATTGATCTTTCAGATCTACTAGCTATTGGAATTTGTATTTGAGATTGTCTCACTGAATTTTTTGGTTAGTGGCCATTTGGAACCACCGAAGACTTCTAAATAGGGAATTGGTTCTATAAACCAAATGAACTGCTCGGTGACCAAAAAGTCAGTCCCAGAAAGTCATAAATGACTTGGGGAAGTTATAAAGAAGCTAAAAGCTAAAGATAAGCACAACTATGGAAAATAACCTTAATGGTCATTACAAAATGGGACTTAAACTTAATGCTACAACCCAAGGAAAACAAAATACAAATCCACTCAATTGACTACTAAAAGAAAATATAAACAAAGATAGTCAAGTATGCATAAATCTACAAAAAGACATACAAAAGTAATATCAAGGCATGTAACCACCATCGGTATGGAAACCCAAAAATAATTCAAATAAAAGATAAATAAAGATTTCAAATTGCACATATATGATGGAATTTGAAGCCATAGCTCCTCACATACCCGATGAAGTACAAATTTGAATTTATCTAAGCCTTGATAGAGCATCTGAATGATCAAATAAACTACCAAGAGCACTATCACTACCTGAAGGCACCATATCACTACGAGACTGATATAGTTGTGCTGACTACTCAATAGTCCTGTATTACGGACACTACCTAGATCAATGACCGATCTCGCTATAGTAATAACAATTCCTTCAACATCTAGCCCGATAAGATGCATGAGCTAACCCCAACTAGCTAACCAACTAACACCTAGGTCACTCCCTATACTAATTACCTATCTGACAACAACTAAAATATGCCCCTAGGAATCTTTAATACAATGTATATAGTGACACATATCAAACTTCATGACCTAAAGACCTAGACCAAACACCCTCTTAGGTCGGACTAGAACTCGGTCTACTATGATCACTACAACCTATCTGATAGTCATAAATAATTTGAGTTGCTACCTATATTGACTTGATAGGTTTCAACTGATGCTGGCCTTTTCTAGGAGGATTCCTACCTCCATAAAACTACAACTAACATTGCACTGCAGATATAGTTTGTTACTGCCACCTTTATATGTCTAAATACAAGATAGAAAGAAAGAAGACATAACTGCTATCAAATGCTTCGATTCCAAAAAAGTTGTAAAGATAATCCTATACTAAATCTTTGCACTCTCTCACACTATTCAGCATATAACATAGATGTCCGAATTAATAAAGATCAGAGTCAAATGCCTAATCTCATACTCTAAATTTGATAAAAGTCCCTGTCAAATGCCAACAAACCCAACTAAGTATAAGGATCAATTGATGAACTGGGCACTACCACTGAATATAAAGTTCCCATAAAAATACTAAGGATCCCTAACACGGAATCCTAAAAAACTAAGATGGTCACAAACTTTATCGGGTCCTTGCTTAACTCTAAAACTTTTGGATAATATTGGAGATCCTCAATATTATTGTCTAACTCCCTAGACCAATCCTAATCTTAAACAATGATAAAAAATGCAGAAGTCCCAACAATAATTATTGATAATCTCAAGCTATCCATATGGGAAAAAGTAGATTCAAAAGAGGTATTAGATGTTCATAAAAGTACGAACACATGACAAGTAGACAAGAATTGTATTTCCTAATAATACTTTGTATCCTCTTAAAGAAAGGATATAGACGTCTCCGTACCGATTTACAAGACTTTATTAGACAATTTGCTCTTATACCAACAACACTAGTAAACCCATGCTTTAATACCAATTTGTCATGACCTGATATCTAAGATCAAGATGGCACCTTATATAGCACACCAGTAGGTGACAAAACCCATAATCCAAAACTTCTAGTAATGAAGTATCAAGAGAAATAATAAAGACATCAAAAAAGAATATAATAAAAAGACTAATATAAGGATAAAATCCCAAAACCTAGTGAAGTTAATATGAGAGATTATAATACAAGTGAATTACAAATTAAATATATATAAAATGATGTATCTAAATACAAAATAGATATTTGTCTCATAATAAGATAGAGAGAGAGTAAAAATTTGACTAACATCAGGAGGTCACCCCAAATATCCAATCGATGGATACTTTTGATGTTGCACAATTCAATAGCAAGAACTCATACTATGATTTGCAAGATTCCAAAGAGTAGCATAAGTAAAAAAACATGTGGTTCTAAGTAGGCATTGACTGATTGAGCTCCAATGATTTTGTAAGCATAATGATCATGTAAATCATGAATATAAACTACTCAAAACTATCAAAGAAACTAAGAATGATAATTATAATAGATTATATGGATAAACTATCATATTCAAAAAGTATTTCGGAACTAAAGTATAATACCATATATCACTAGCAAGTATGCAAAGGAAGAGTGAAAGAAGTATATATAGTAGTAACACGTTGTGCAAGGATACATATACAATATTAATACATAAGTAAATAAAGGGACATACGGTAATACTATGTATATGTATAGGACTAGACTCAAAGGTATTAACATGGGGAGGCAACCAAACATCTTGAAGTTTATAACAAAGTAAGTAACAATATAATCATGATCAAAGCCTCTAACAAAAGTGTGACTCATCTAACTTAATGATAATATATCAGATCATAATATAAAAAAGAGAGATTAGAAGTGTACCAACAATCTTGGGTACTACTCCAGAATTATCAAGCACAACCAAAAATAAAGTAATCGTCTAGTGTAGATGAATAATAACCTAACCGAGCCCTTAAAAGCACAGAAGGTCTAAGCAAGAAATTAACAAATAATAACCGAAGTTGATACTCATAAACACACCATAAGACTGATAAATAAAAGGGCCAAATGATCATTCTTGTGATAGGAAATGCATAAGAATAAATGACTGCAATATAAATAGTAATACCATAAATACTAAGTGGAAAATAATATCAAATATATATGAACCTACTTTTCTCACCATCTCCAAGGCAGGACCTATGAATGTCATCTCTTTAGAAACATAAATTATATAGAGGAACCCATAGGGGACTCAATATGTGCACATATATATACAAACTGGTCCTGAACCATGACATGTGATGCACATCATAAACAATATACTCTATCTTGTACCAACAAGATATATCAATATAATAAATTCTTGGACTTGAATCAGGGATAAATAACAATAACTATGAAAGAATATTTCTTGATATTTAGCTCGAAACTAAGTCAACATAACAATGTAGAAAGGGTTAGATATTTCTAATGTAATATGATTAATTTAAGATGTCATAAATCAATTATAAGGGAGGTACGACTTCCATTTTTAAAGAATAATTTTTAAAAATAAGAAAGATGAGAATAAATCCCTTTTTAGAAATAGTAGTAAAACCCTAGATTCTAACAAAAATCATACCACCAAATAGCATAATTGTATCTAATTGTATACATGCCATCACAAGAATCGAAACAATTCAACCATAAACAACCAAGTGCATATACACTGCAATCACGCCCTTTTCAGGATAAAGTACTTACCTAATATCAATCTGGCATAGTAAGCACTAATTTGGTCCCATCAACATATAATTAACATGATGATAGTATCATAATTTTAGGGACTATGATAATTAAGGACATAAAGTTGTAAAATGGAACTAATAGGAGAAAAATGGTCCAATCCACTAGATAATACCATAGTCTCATAATAAGGGATCCTTAATGTTAACCTAAGGTAAATCAAGCATGTAAT
Source organism: Capsicum annuum (assembly GCF_002878395.1). Lineage (NCBI taxonomy): Eukaryota > Viridiplantae > Streptophyta > Magnoliopsida > Solanales > Solanaceae > Capsicum > Capsicum annuum. Next base: position 42,652,966 of record NC_061118.1, on the reverse strand, counting down.
CATGTGTAACAGGATCTGACGACCATACCAGGTATTTTAGGCTAAGATTCTTATCATATTTCTATCTTGAATCACATATATAGATCAAGATATGCTAATAATAGGTATAACCCACCGTATAATACCTACCTTGAATTAAATCTATACTATACAGAACCCATAGAGAAAAGTAGACAAAAGCTTACCTCATTGCAAAACTAAAACTCTTGAATAGCCTATAAATTGCTAATCCTTACTCCACGATCCTAAAATGATTCCACACTATCAAATTAATAATATACATATTAGAAGGGAGAAATGACACCCATATTTAATATAAATACTTATGCTAAAATTCTAATCCGGAGCTAGCCTAAAGGGCCCACAAATGAAATCCAAGAATTTAGTCCTCTACGGGGCCTTTTGGAAGACAAGAAATGTGTGCTCAAAATTTAAGCACAAATCGAGGCTCAAATAACCCCTTGAATATGATGAAACTAAGAGCACAAATAAAAATTAAATGAAGAAATTAGATCAAGATTGTATAAGAAAATTAATGGGTTATGGTCAATTCATTACCCCCTACTCATTGTTGGCTCTAATTTATGATCTTCTGTAAGTTTCTAGAGTTCTTGGGAGCTTTAATAGTTTAAGCAAAAATAATGGGTGGATAATTGGGCAAGAGAGAAATATAAAGGGGTAGGTAAGGGTCCTTCACAAATGTGAGACCCCACTATAAATGTGATACTCTATTAAAAATACCGTTTGCAAATCCATCTAGTTGACAAAAAATATAGAGACAAAAGCTAAGCCGTCTGAGCAGACTTACCCTTTGCGAATGTGATGGCTGGCTCGTGAATGGTGAGGCAAAAATTCTTGACCTTTATAAATTCTATCTTCCTAATTACGTCCATAACCGCATGAAACCAAAGTCAAATCTTAGCTTCTTCAAACATTGCATATCAGCAAAAACTTAAGTTACAATGAATTTTGACCAGGTTATCAATTCATTTAGAATCCCATTCGAACAAATGAACTATGCTACCATACAAAATTTAACATTCTGGACTCAATAAACTATCAAAATTTTTTTTCGAGGATTTTTTGACAAGATGTGCGCCCTACACTTATAGTTTTATATTTCATTAAATCAACCAAATAGACCAAAATAAGTTTAAAAGCCTTATTACCCAAAACAAGGATCCCCCTATCCTAAAATCAACATTTTAAAGCTGACATCACTGTTGGAATTCGAATTTGAGGCTATTTATTAGGAGTTTTAATAAAATACCCGAACCAAGGGTCCCCTTATAATAAAATTAATATTTTAAAGTTGACATCATTGTTTGAATTATCATTTAAGGTTGTTTACTAGGAATCCTAATCTGATACCAATTCTTCAATTTCAAAAGTTCAAAATTAGGGAAATGAACCTAAAATCCCAATAACTTGTACAAAAATAAAACTGACAATTTCAACAAGTCATAAATGACTAGTAGCTCTTATAGGAAGGCTAGAAATACTGAAAATGCTTAGATCGATATTTTTAGTACAAGACCAAGTGCCTAGTAAAGTCTTGTATATTGGTACAATGACATCTTTTTACTATTTTTTGGAGGCTACAAGATATTCTTAGGAAAATATCACCCTTTTGATTTAGTTTTTTGCGTTGTGCCTTTATTGGTTTGAAGTTTATTATTTGTTTCACTCTTTCATAGATGGATAGGATGTGTTTCATAACAACTAATGATCGGGACACACAGCCTATAGACAAGACACTAGTTAGAAGTCGAGATCAATCAAAAGTTCTAGATCATGTTCGATTATAGTCCCATCTCAAAGAGACACAAGGGAGCCTTCATAGTTATTATTATTGGTTTTGACCTAGATACCATATATACTCAAACCCTATCTCTTTGGACTTCATCTTTCAATTACCAATTATTGAAATTTGTTCTAGTTCTTAGGCTCTATACTTGGAGGATAAAACATTGTATTAATTTTAGGTGAAGAATACATTGGAGTAGATTCTAAGTGGAGAATTAGAAAACTCCCATTGAACATTCGTTTAAGTCCCAAGTTTGAAGTAACATTCACTTAGTCTCTTATAAATCCAATCAATGGAGATTTTGGGTATATCGTTCCTTATTTATATTATGAGTAGCTAGTTTTTTCCTCATGGGGTTATATATGAATCGGGTTAAAGTGTGTGGGGGTTGTTATTGTTAGCTTAAATTAGTAGTTCATATTGATGTGTTTTCCTAATGATTTATAGTGGTAACAAGGAATTTGTTGGTGAAAGCCTCATTTCCTAATCCTTACACCATCCTTAATAAAGGGATGTGGGTAATCTAGATTCTTCAACCATCCTTGAAATACGGGCTGAAAGTGACATGGGCATTTGTCAACAATTACTTAGATTATAGTTGTTCCCTTTTTGTTTTCATAGTAATACGGATAAATTATGGATTGACTATGACTTAGGCATCATCCTAGAAATAGGGATTCCCAAATTGAGGTTATGTTACAAACTTTTGAACAAACCCATTTTGTATTCGAAAGAATAAATGTGCGATAGTTTGGTACTTTGGTAATAGGCAAGCACTAAAACCCCTAACCGATCCTACCCCTATTTAATCTACTAAAAGTGAAGTTGATTGTTAATACCCTCATGTTAGCTTCCCTTCGTAATACATAGCCCGAAGATCCTTGCCTAATTGCTTAGAATTTAATTATTCGTAACCCTTAATTAATACTAGAAAATCCGACAAAGAAATATTACTTGTTAGACCTTTCACCCCCCCCCCCCCCCAATTTTTACAATTCCGTACTCTAGGTTTGACTTTTAGTTATTAACCACTATTTAAAGCTAATTTGATTGCCACTCACAGTTTTCCTCATGGATTTGACATCGACTCTTATTGGGTTATTATATTGACAACGACCGCCTTGAACTTAAATTGATGTGTAAATGGAGAATTAGAATGGATTCCCATGTACCCCACAACTATATAGTCACAAAGACCAAACCTCTTGTCGATACACATGAGTTTCTAGTGTCAAACCTTCAGACTCACACCTTCACGGCTAGTTGTCACAACCTCCATTGTCATCCAATTAAAACATTTAGCACATTACCAGACCACCAATTCAAGTAGTCAATTATTAAGGCATTATAAGTGGTATCGTCATACCGACTATAGTTTGCAAGCAATGTCATTAGCCAACACTTAGAAGATTCCTAGGTACCCTGCAAACTCCATTATAAAAATCACTTGGGTGATTCCTGTGTATCACACAAGGTTTTCTAATTCATCCATAACCATTAAACCATTTATTCAATGCATTAGTTCAGGAAATATGTCAAACCAAAAACTTTGGAGATTCAATTGTACCCCTAATTCAAATTCCCACCTTTCTCATAACTACTAGTAAATTTTACACTATACGGTTGGGTTTATAATCACTTCAAAAGTCACATATTTTGAGAAAGTTACAATTATCAAATTCCACCACCATACCTATGCACCCATTTGCTCAAACCCATATTTAAAACATAGAAAACCATAATTAAACCATGGTAAAATATTATTCAATCATAAGAATTCAAAATCCCCAACCTTTATTCCACAGCCATAGCAATACAATGAAAACCATACATTGAAATATGTGGTTAAGGTAAGATAACAATAAGGGAGGAGTGACATGCCTTTAATACTAGAAAATTTGGATGAGATTGCACCCTTAAACTCCTAGATGATCACTTTCTTTGAAACCTTAACCTTAGCTTGAATAGGGAGTTTGAGAGAGAATCTAGGAGCATTTTATTAGGAATGATGCATTAATGAAGTCCCAAAGGAAGTTCTAAGTCTTGGTATCAAAGACACTTAATGTGGGAAATGCCAAAATGCCCCCAACTTAAAATTGTAAAAAGACATCCTTGGTTACGAGTAGACCCATTGAATCGTCACCACATCATATGACTCATAGCCTTGAGTTGTATCCTAGACAAATATTTGGACTCCCATACAATAACCACCTTATGACTCTATGATCCTACTCATAACATGAACCTACGACCCATAGGGTCTTGTCCTGACCAACACAGTAAACAAAAAAGTCAAAAATTGGACAACCTATGACTTCACCTCATCGTAACCAATCCTCACGGATCCTAGTGAGACACTCGTACTAAAAGTTAAGTCAACCAACTAAGTTACTGATTTAGTTAAGGTTTGTTCTAATGACTTATCACCACCCTTAACGACTTATCACCTTCAATTTGTAACTAAGATAGAAAACCCTACCATCATCCACTAGACACCCTACGACTAGGGTAACCTGACCAGTCAAGACACCATACGACTTGTATGGTCAAGTTGTTATCAAGGCAGTCAGCTCAAAGCTCAGGAAATTTCCAAGGAACAAAAATTAGGGGTGTTTCATTTCTTCTAGCCTAGGATCATTCATTCTCGAATGATATGACCAGGAAGTGACTAGAATGATTAAACCCCAAGCATCTTTACTCTTACATTTAAGAAATAAAGAAGATTACTACAAAATTTACAATCTTCCTTTACCAAAGACAACAAAAAAAGATGTTAAGAAAAATACAAACCTTGGGGATAATTTTTCTAAACAAGGAACAGGAATGGATTCTTTGACTTCATGTACTTGACCCGACCCAACTCAGGGCCTTGTCACAATGAGCGTCCCAGTTCGATCGGGACTGGAGACCACCCCCATTACCCAACCTAAGTTGGGTAAATTTCAATCATATAAAAAGATAGTGTAACTGGACAAGGACCAACTTAGGGATAGGCCTATTCCAAAATCAAACCTACTAAGTTATCCCGTCTACCAAACCGTGACAAATAAAGCACCAAGAAAAACCAATACTGAACCAAGGGCCATAAAATAGTCTATAACCAAATGAGTTACAAAATATAATATGATTAATCTAAAAATGAAATACGATGGAACAATCAATAATATCATCAAACGGTATTAGCCCAAATTTCAATACCAATATTAAGGCCGACACCAACACCAACCCCGCCCATTCTAACCCATAGCAATACTATAGAACCTCTTACCAAAAGAGTAAGAATATCTGATTGGGACATGCCCCCAAACATATAAAAACCAAAATCTAGAAATAAATAAAAATATCTAGGAATATCAATAACATGAAATAAAGCCTTCCAGAAAGATGGATGCTCACCACTTCAATCTAATAGCTATCCTCGAGTCAATCACTATATAGGAGGAGTAGAATGGCCAATTCCTACATAGCATAGGTATACAGCCACAAAAGATAGGTTAAAGGGTGAACGCTAGCACGAACTTAGGATTAGGCTAAAATAATACCATTTATAAAACCAAGTAAAAACCATCCATATACACAAACCATACATATATATATAACTATGCTGGGGAAGGGAAAACCACCCACGGGCTATATGGGTTCTGCTACACCAGTTGAAGGGGTCCTAATGTACAAAGCCGCACGAACAAGAAAAAAAACCTAAGATGACTAGTATATCCCCCAAATATAAAGTGTGACATCATGCACACAGACACTAAGACCAAACCTCACATTGGCAAATATGAGTTTCCAATTTTTTCCCCCCTCCCCCTGAGACCTCCACCTTCTACGACTTTGCTATATATCCCAGCATTATTGAAAAATTGAAACCTTTACCAAGTAACCAACCAATCTTTTAACCATTTATTAACTAATGCCATTAGTAGTGGTATCGTCTCACTGACT